>NC_057390.1:21369643-21588665 GCF_019320065.1 Cervus canadensis | reverse complement strand
ATTAATTAGAGAAATGCAATCAAAACCACAATGAGGTACCATTACACGCCAGTCAAGGCTGCTATCCAAAAGTCTACAAGCAATAAATGCTGGAGAGGGTGTGGAGAAAAGGGAAGCCTCTTACACTGTTGGTGGGAATGCAAACTAGTACAGCCGCTATGGAGAACAGTGTGGAGATTCCTTAAAAACCTGGAAATAGAACTGCCATATGACCCAGCAATCCCACTTCTGGCATACACACTGAGGAAACCAGATCTGAAAGAGACACATGCACCCCAATGTTCATCGCAGCACTGTTTATAATAGTCAGGACATGGAAGCAACCTAGATGCCCATCAGCAGATGAATGGATAAGGAAGCTGTGGTACATATACACCATGGAATATTACTCAGCCATTAAAAAGAATTCATTTGAACCAGTCCTAATGAGATGGATGAAACTGGAGCCCATTATACAGAGTGAAGTAAGCCAGAAAGATAAAGAACATTACAGCATACTAACACATATATATGGAATTTAGAAAGGTGATAACGATAACCCTATATGCAAAACAGAAAAAGAGACACAGAAATACAGAACAGACTTTTGAACTTTGTGGGAGAATGTGAGGGTGGGATATTTCAAAAGAACAGCATGTATACTATCTATGGTGAAACAGATCACCAGCCCAGGTGGGATGCATGAGACAAATGCTCGGGCCTGGTGCACTGGGAAGACCCAGAGGAATCGGGTGGAGAGGGAGGTGGGAGGGGGGATCGGGATTGGGAATACATGTAAATCCATGGCTGATTCATATCAATGTATGACAAAACCCACTGGAAAAAAAAATAATAACAAAAAAAAAAAAAAATTGATCAGGACCTTTATACCCCAGAGACAATTTAGGGCCATTATGTTGAATCCTCATCACAGAGAAGATAATATTATATCTTTTACAGGTGAGAAATTTGAAGTACAACTGTAAGAATTTAGATAATACTTGAAAGCCCACAGAACACAGCTTGTGACATTGACTAAGCAGTCAGTAAATCTTGGCTATTGTTGTTGCTGTTATGGCAAGTCCTTCATTTTTCAGCAGTAAAAAATAAGGCCCACAGAGATAAAGCACCCAGTTCTCAACTCACATGGCTATCTTGTTGCAGAATTAAGATTAAACCCTATATAATCATATTCTCGGCCAATAGATCCTTTTTCTTAAACAGTCTGTCAGCATTGCCTGCTGGAAATAGTTTCTGAGGATATTTACAGGAGAAATGGATTCATAAACACAATAGTTGGGGGGGGGGCGCAGCACATGACTTCATATTTTCATTTTTATCACTCTATAAATACTGTGTTTATAATGATTTGATCTTTTTGTTGCTGAAACAACATCCTATTTTTCAAAAAGATAATTTTACTTCAAATATGAATGTTACCTTCTCCACCAAAATGATATGGTGAGTATTTCAGTTAATTTTTGTTGGGTAACAAACTATCACAAAATGTGGTAATGTAGACCAGCAATCATTTTCTTTTTTTTCCCCTCAGGAATCTAAGGGTCCGCAGTTTAGGCTGTGCTTACCTGAGTGATTCTGATCTCAGTTGGACTCATTCACACTTTTGTGCTCAACTACAGATCAGCTACCCAGCTCTGCTCCTGGGGGTTGCACTTTAGCTGCTGGGTTGATGGAGTCTCTGGACTATGTAGCTCTCATTTTCCAATAGTCAGCCTGGGCTTATTTGAATGGTGATTCCAAGAGAGCAAATGAAAGTATGAAAAGTCTCTTGGGACCTACACTCAGAGCAAACCACTTGTGCTACATTCTATCGGCCAAAGCAAGTCACAAGTTGTTGGAGGTGGTTGTAGAGATGATGTGCCTGCTGGTTGACCCAGACAAGTGGAGGCTCCTCATCTGTTAATATTGACAATTAAAAATGCTTTTGTGATTCAACACTCCACTTTTTAAAAACAGAAATCTATACCTCAGAAATCATTCCCAATATATGTTGAAAGATAAACAATTCATTCTTGGTGTTAGAATAACCTGTTCTTGGAATGGAGGTCCCACTATTCCCAAACTAGCAGCCACTTCGAGGACTAGGATGCACCGGTGAGAAAGTAAGGTGTGGCTGAGACCATCCAGACTATACACATGACTGAACCCAGTTAAGGCCTCCACATCAACTTTTAGGATTCTAACAGTTAGGTGGAGAAATCTACCCATCTTGCAGCTGCTCCAGACAAGCCACAAGCCACATCTTGCAGCTGCCCCAGACAACCCATATAAGTTCCCTTGTTCACTAAACCTTAGAGCTACCAGTCTGGAGTGGTCTGCCTCTTTCTTCCGTCTCTCCTTGCCCTCTGTGCATGAAGGCCAATTTGCAAACCAACACAAGTCCAGCCCAGATTCAAGGAGTGAGGAGGTTGACTCTACCTTTCAATGGAAGATATTGCAAAATCACACTGCCAAAGTCAGATACGGTGAGGGAAACAGTTGTGGCTGCTTTTGAAAAACTTTATGACATTGAATATATGTAAGTGTCATATAAATATGTGAATTCTATCCTTGTGTGGATTAGAATTCCTGCTTTCTTTTAGCAAAATAAAGCTTTCTTTGCAGTCAATAAAATAAAGACATATTTTATATTTTTTCCTATCATATGAGCAAATATTTTAAAATTATAATACCCAAGGTTGGCAAATTAGGGAGGAACTGTGCATTCTCCTATGTACATGGAAAGTGCATACTTTTTGAATCAGGAATCTCATGATGAAGTTATGTTTTAAAAATGTGGATTTCACAAAGATATACCCTCCCCCCACCAGCTATTTAATGAAGATTTTTTTTAATACTGAAACACTGAAAAAGTTGAGGTCTAACACTAAATTGGTTAAACACACTATGATATAACCATATAATGAAATACGATGAAGTCATTCAAATGAAGATGTAGTCAAATATTAAATGATATGGAAAGGTGGTCACAACATATTAAGAACAAAATGATTATATATGGTGTTACTTGCTTTATTTGTATTTTTGAATTATAACTATTTTCTAAAGATATTACAATTGTATTTTTGCTTTTTTACAATCAAATGGATAGATGCCCTTTGACAATAAACTTGTCAGTCCTTTTACCTGCTGCAAATGTTGCATTTAGAAAAAACTAAATCTGCCTTCAGTGGTAGGCTGTTATCACAGAACTTACGAATCTCATGTACTGTAACGCATTGTTTAAACTTGAAGCTGTGTCATGAGTCGTGAACCATGCTTGCCAGTCATTTTCTGTTTTACTACTCCAGTAACCGGTATAGGCAGCACAGTTTATTTGGAATGGAAGTCATAAAATGTTGTTAATAGGTCCAGCTTTGCCACGTTCCAGTTGAATGACTTGAAAAAAATCCTTTTTGTTTCATTTTCCCATCTGTCTAATGAGGATACAACTGGCCAAACTTCTTGAGAGCAAAAACTGACCAGGTCTAATTCAACTTTGTGTCCTCAGCCATGGCTGGGGATACATTATATGTCCTCCAATAGTGCACCTGCCTACTTCACGGAGGTGTTTGGGGAGTCATGGAGGGTGCATCACTCTATTAGGAAGGTTTCCATAAGGAGGGAAGAAGAATCAGACACCACTTATGCACCATGTCAAGTCCTCTCATATTCACCTATGGCAGGGCATTTGGCCGCTTGTTCTAACCTCAGTGACTGCAGTATACCAGCTCTATGGGAAATCTGTCCAATCTCACTTGGGACAACCCAACAGCATCTTACCACACACCCATATCAAGGAAGATTGAGACACTACAGGACCCACACACATGCAACACAAAAGTACATAAGAATTAGCACTTAAGGTGATACTCTGACCAGTGGACAAAGTCTTTTCCCTTCCTCCCCAAAAGAGACCATCCCGAGAAATGGCCGTTTATATGGCCAGTGAAACTTGGATAGTGCATCATCATGTTAGATCATCCACCTTCCTTGCTTCACTTCCCCTTTCCCTCACTCCTACTTCCTAGGATTTCAGGCCCCCACAGGAAGGGCCTTGAAGGGCAGTGGTTAATTAAATCCTGGTGGACAGAGTTGTGAGCAGTATACCTTACATTCACTTTGTATGGAGAGATCACCTAAGGTATAGGTATACAAGGAATCCAGGGCAGTTGATTGGCTGGTTTGTCAGGGGCCCAAGAGGAACAGATTAGAAGACTGGGGAGAAAGAGTTCTATGAAAGACATAAAATGATGGACATTTTTGAGCACGGGCACAAAGCGTGCAAGGTTATGCCTCACATCCTCAGAGAATGTGAATGTCCTCCAGAGAGCACCCACCATAGAGGGGATTCTCAAAGACCAAATGGATAGGAATGACTTGTCCTGCATAAGCCAGGCTGCCTCCTCAACTACCCCGAGGTGGCATGATGAGCCCATAAACAGAGAAATCATAGTGTAGGAATGGAGGCTACAAAAGGACCCCTCAGCATGGACTCATTTTCAGCAAGACTGACCCAGTTCTACTACTGCTGAACACACAAGCTGCAGAAGGAAAAATTAATGCTGAGCCCTCATATGGCACCATGCTGGAGGGGACCAGCCAACTGTTTGATGGCAAGTTAATTATATCCATTCCACCTTAGAGGAGATGGCAATTTATCACAACCAGAATCCATGTCTACTCTGTATATATGTTTTCCTTCCTTGCCACAGAGCAGTATTATCCTCTGAGGACATATGCAGTGTCTGTTCTCCTGGCATGAATCCCATATAACATGGCCTTGGACCAAAGGACCAATTTCTTATTAAGAACATTCAACAACAGGTACATGAACACATGATCAACTGCTCATTACCCAAAAGCAGTCAAGCTAACAAAATGCTGAATAGGCTGCAAAAGGCTCAGTTCTTTAGCAATGTTGAAGATAGCCCTAGTGTGTTGAGGCCTTCTTATCTAAAATGTGATATACATATTTAACCAATAGCACTCTGTTCTTAATATGTAAAATATGAGAATCCAAAGGGTAAAAGTAGGTTTGGCCCCTTTCATCATCACTTCTGGTGACCCACTGTAGAATTTGTGTTTCTCATACTATTTCCTAATTTGGGACGGGGGTAGGGAGAAAGTGAGCAGTGTGAGGAATAAATTTTTCCATCGGGTAACACATAATGGTTCCAGTGAATTCTCCACTGTAATACCAAAGGCTTCCTTATGTTACCAGACAAAGAAGAGAATCATCCTATTGGTAACAGCAATCAAGCCTGACTGCCATGAGGAGCTGGGATAGCTGCCATACAATGGATGAAGGGAAGAGAAGGAGAGGATTCCCTGGAATCCTTGGTGCTTCTCAATCAATAATCACAGTAAACATACAACAGTAGCCATCACAGCCTGACATAAACAAGGCATAGAAAACCTGAAGAATGAAGGTTTGAGTCATCTTACTGGGTAAGCACATTAGATCTGCTCAGGTGTTGGCCACAGGTAGGAGAAATCTAAAAGAGATGGTGGAGGAGGGAGATGATACATTATTAATTAGCAACTGTCATCTGCATCACTAACCATCTTGTCCAAGTTTTTGCAGAGTTTGAGCTGCCCATTGCCTTGGAAGGTCCTCTAACTGGATTTGTGCCCTCCCCTCCCAGACAGGCCATCATTTCATAGTATAGGAGCCAAATATGATGTCTGTTCTCAACCCTGCACCATGTACTTCTTGTCTCCTGCCCAGGAGTTCCTGTTGTTACTATGATGGAATGCATGCTGCAGACCCACATGGGCACATCCAAGGTGTTCAGAGGAATTAACACCCACGAAGCTAACTTTTGACCAAGCGCAGGCAGGAGCCAGTGGATAAATTCTTCTCACCTCCTCCCTTGGACAGACTTTTCGCAGACCAGTCATTTACAAACTCTCTAAGAAGATGATCCAGCAAGATGAGCAGCGGATCTTGACATCAAGTGGTGGTGGGCTCAATAATGTACCTTGTATTGGCATTCCCTCCTTTCCTAACTCATTTCCGTCTTCCCTCCTGTTCCTTGGGATTATACTCCTTAATAAAGTAGCACAGAAGCCTCTGCCCCGGGCTTTGATTTCAATGAAAACCAGGATAAGACAGAAAGCAATGGGCAAGCACAGGTGTGATGTTTACACCAGAGGAGAAACCTCTGAGGTAGACAGCAAGGCATCTAGAAGTGGGAGGACATGGTCCGCTCTTCCCAGAAACATGAGTCTTCATGAACTTCCCAGGGACCTAGGTTCAATGCCAGGATTAAGGCAAAGACTAGTCCTGTAGTCAACAAATGGATAAATATTCCCAAACTCCCTTCCTTCTTCATCAACCTTAGAATCTATCTTTCCTGTTCTGATGGTGTTGACCCCATCTTCATCCCCAAGGATGGTCATGATATCAGGCATGGCCCATCAAAAGCCCCCCATCCCTAGTACCATGATTATTTCAAGGATTAGTCTCTGATTAGAACCAAGCCAGTCAGGATCTCCTCTGAGATCTTTCTACCAGTTCTATAAGGGAAAAAAATAAAGCTCTCTTTTTACTAGGACACTCAGACTGCGAGGATGTGTCTTGAGATTCTAATGGTCTTCACTCATGTCACATGGAATCTGCCCAGTAATACAACCAAAAGGAAAAAAGCAGAACAGCAAATAGACTTTTATTATTGATGCCACTGCAATAGGTCCAGGTGGGACTACCAAGAGATAAGCATACATTAGTTTCTAGGAAAGTAGTCAGGGATGTTTATGACCTCGACACTGTCACAATGAGATGAGCCCTTATTAGCTTCCCTGGTGGCCCGGACAGTAAAGAATCCGCCTGCAATGTGGGGGACCTGGGTTCAGTCCCTGGGTAGGGAAGATCCCCTGGAGGAGGGCATGGCAACCCATTCCAGTATTCTTGCCTAGAGAATTCCATGGACAGAGGAGCCTGGCGGGCTACAGTCCATGGGGTCACAAAGAGTCGGACACAACTGAGCGACTAAGCACACAGCACAGGTGAGATTTGAAGGCTGTCAAAATGCCATCAAAGCTAGTGTAAGCATAACAATCTAAAAGTTAGAGCTAGCTTCACACATGTCTGGATCTGGGGTTCCACACATTGTGACCATGACTACCTCTATTCCTCTGTTTTCAGCTCTAAATTCTACTTTTTTGTGGGGGGCGGCTTCACTATTGGGCAGCATTCGTGTGCAGAACAGTCAGGACCTTGAGGATCAGGGTGATTATGGTAACTGCAATAAGAGGCGGAGGTTACAGCCAGTGAGCGGGGAGCAGGAGAGGGAGTGCAGAGTCAGGGAGCAACACCCCCATCTCACAGCCAGAAGAATATATGCTCCCTTAGTGAAGATTGTAAGGTAAACAGAGGCAGAAATCAAAGTTAGAGTCCTAGGGGGTCCCCTGGAAGGGAGCTAGGGAGAAAAATGTTGCTTTTGATTGGCACTTTTTTCCTCTGTGGCTCCACGTTTGTCTACTATAAAGCATGAACCACATCAAATGTTAAGCAGATAACATCTAACAGACACAAGACCATATTTCCTCTTCTCTTTACCACAATAACATTCCCCTGCACACCATTTGGATTTATCACTCTTGCCCAGAATTCTAACAGCTGAGTCATGAGAAACCACAAACTGAGAAACAATTTGATTTTTTAAAAAAAATTTTTTAAGTTAACATAAGCATCAAACTGTAAAACCTGAGCATATATGAAATTTAGTTTTGCAATTAAACAAAATTCCCAGCAAAGTCAATTTCATACCTCCTAAGACATACATAGGTAACATTCTTATGATGCCTAAGAGTGGTTTGAAGAAATGACTTGTTGCATTTTTCATAAAGTCAAAGCAAACTTTATGAAAAATGAGTCGGTTGTAGAGACAGGAAAGAAAACAAATGATCCCCTTAATCCTCTCCCATCAAGAAGTAATTCTGGGAGGAGCTAATCAGTGCCCAAAGGACCCCAACCCTTGCCAGGAATGTAAACTTCCCACCCTGCTCCTAGCAACCAGGGCCAAGACGGTGGTCAGCTGGTGGCTTGTAAAATAGCTGGAGCGTCACTTGCCCTGTGATGAATCCAAGAGATTCCAAAGCACCTTCCTGTTTCTTTTAAAGCACACACAGCTTTAGACAAAAGGATTTTGAAGGCAAGAAACTTCACATCCAAGATGTCTACTACAGCAATTTTGCCAAAATCAGGGGTTTCCTGTCTTTAATTTCTTTTGCTTTCTATAAAATTTTAGGCATACAAATGAACTCAAAAAAGAAAGGATGAAGGGTTGAACTGTGATCCTTCCAGAAAAACAAAAACAAATGAAGCAAGATAAATGAAGCTAATGTGTGTATGCGTGCTCCATTGTGTCGGACTCTTTGGGACCCCATGGACCGTAGCCCATCAGACTTCTCTGTCCATGGAACTTTTCAGGTAAGAATACTGGGGTGGGATGCCATTTGCTACTTCAGTGGATCTTCCAACCCAAGGATCAAACTTACATCGCTTGTGTATCCTGCATTGGCAGGTGGGCCCAAATGAACTAATACTAATAGTTATTTGGAAGGAAATATATAATAAAATAACTGATACTTTCCAGGAAAGCAGACAGTAAAAATCTAAAATTCAAATCCAAACATCTGATCCCCTTCCATACCTCTTACCACTCCACTACCATGTCCCTACCTGGAAAGGCGCTCTGATACCTGCTGCTGCCGCCAAGTCGCTTCAGTCATGTCGGACTCTTAGCGACCCCATGGACTGTAGCCTACCAGGCTCCTCCATCCATGGGATTCTCCAGGCAAGAGTACTGGAGTGGGGTGCCATTTCCTTCTCCCCTGATACCTGAGGGCAATAAAATGTTGAGCAGGAGAGGGCCCCTGCCTGTCTATAATCAGGGAAGCAGAGGGTATGAGAGAGTGATGAGAAGAGCCCCTAACCCAGGCTCTGGGGGTTAGAGAAGCTTCCTGCAGAGAATGGCATCTTTGCCAAAAACTAAAAGTCAAGTTTCCACAATGTGGAGAATAGTGTTCCAGGAAGAGGAATAACATACATTAAGCCTGGAGAGGATACTATCACTGAAAGATGTTCAGGTGATGGATGTAGGTAGAGAGCAGAGAATGAGGAAGAGATGAAAATGGGGGGAAAGAGACAGGAACAAAATCATGCAGGGTTTCAAGTCATATTTGGGTGTTTGCAATTTATCTTAAGAAAAACAAGACATTGAGGAGATTTAAATGAGGGAGGGACCTGCATGTAAGTATTCGAGAATCTTTGCAATCCCAGGGTCTAGTATGGTGCCCAATTCTTAACAAGTGTTTAATAAATGCAGGGGGGTGAGGAGGTATGGCAAGTATAGAAGAGAAGACTAGCCAATAAAAAGATGGGTTTTATAGACTGTTATAAAGTATTTATAAACACACTCATAATTTTAAGTGCATGCTATAAAACATTAGATCACAGTCACAAAACCCATCACAATGTTTAAGATGTTAATACTACATCCTAAATATTAAAAACAAAACCATAAGTTATGTCATGAATGTTTCCTCATTGCATAAATTCAACAATTAAATGCTAACACTAAGGGAATCGGTGGCAAGTGTTCTGGAACCTGAGGCAGGGAAAGATGATTGCATAACCGTAACGAGTATGGGCTCTGGTTTATTCTACCTGCATTCAAAGCCTGGGTCCTAACAAGATCCCCAGATATGGAACACTGGCCAAGGTACATTTCTGTACCTCAGTTCCCTTGTTTGAGAAATGAAGTCAATTACCTCCATAGTTTATTGTAGGAATCAGGTTACATAGTACCTATAAAGCAACCACACCATGTCTGACAGGGTGACAACTTAGTCACCATTCACTCCCCTCATAGGTGAGAAAGGAAGGCTTTAAAGCACAACATTATGAAGACTTTAGAGACAGTATGGAATTCTCAAGGGTTGGAGGATGCTGAATAAAGTTTAGAAAGGAGAGTGCCAGAGAATCCTAACCTACTCTGAAATTTTATCTAGAATTAGGCCCACCACCTTTCTTTAGAATTTAGAATTGAGATGGAGTTCTCATTCATTTTAGGTACTTCATTCATTCATTCCACAAGCATTTCTTCAATACCTACATGCCAGGCACTGCACTAAGGAGTTCTAGAGCTGACAATGAAATAAGAGATCAGAAACAAAAGCAAAAAAGAAAAAAGGGAACCAGTATGTGAAGTACTGTCACAAAGAAAATTTATGCCTACAGGGAAGAAATGGAGAGATTTAGGCTGGGGTTCATCAGACATTTTGTGAAAGGTGGCCTTCTTTTGCTTTCCTAAGCCTAGAGATGAAGTGCTAACAATAAAGGCTCTGAGCAGATTAATCACACTGCCAAGCAGAGGAAACGGTGTGGTCTAGATACATAGCAGATACATATAAGTATAACCAGCATGTCCTGATGGACTGATTAAACTCTCAGGGTTAGCAGAGCTTGTGTGGACTTCCTGAAGAATCTTCAAAAATTAAGAATTAAGGAAAGTAGAGATAACACATAGGAAGTTTTACATATTTTTTTATGTTAAGGCCAACAATAAAGGCCAAGGAAAATAGGGGTGGTCACAGTACCTGCTCATGAGACGAAGGTACAGACGAGAAAGGAGCAGCAGCAGCAGCTTCTTCAAAGGTACTAGAGAACTTAAAACCGAGTGTGAAGGATTTAGGAGTAGTGAATGGGAGGAGACTAGACACAAAAAGGAACAACAACAACAACAAATACATCTTTTGGGATGTCACTAAAAAGAAAAGGGAAAGAGAAAAGTCATTAAGAATTGTAATTCACATATGTTGTTCAATAAGGGTTTAGATGAACAAAGCAAAACAGTAAAGCCTATCTTGAATTAAAAAGGAAGGATGAAAACTACAAAGTAATTTATCAGTGTAAACAGCATGGTCCGTCTCTCTCATGTATCCCCATTCCCCAAATGACATTATCTGAGATCCTTATTCCATATGACTGGATAAATCATCCCCAAGTATTCCAGACTCTCTGGGAAATGCTTCACACTCTTCAAATCCACCTCAATTGTCCCCTGGCTCCAGGCTTCTACTGTGGACCATCACTTGTATAATCTCCTGCCACCTCATCGGATGCTCCCAACAGGCCACTCGTCTCCTTTAGACTGCTTTGTCTAAAGCCTGGGTACAGGTGCTTCCTCAAGTCTCAGTTAAAAGAAGTCAAACAAACAAGATTTTGTTGCTGTTTTGAGGATAATAGAGGGGTTGAAAAATAGAAAGCAGTACAATTGAAACCACTTTTATTAGATATGGTGCCCACCAAACCTATAAGGGGCTTCCTGGTGGCTCAGATGGTAAAGAATCTGCCTGCAATGTGGAAGACCAAGAGCTGAACACAGGATAAAGTTTTCTTCCTGGACTTCAAAAGGATTGTGGCTTCTTGGCCCCCTCAGAATAAGATATTTGATTTTATAATTTGTGGTGTGTGTCTTTACAACAGACAGAATTGCATCTTGGGATTCTTTTTCCTAGAATATGCTTTTTCCTATGGTGAATTAGATGGTAAAATGTCTGCCCGCAATGCGGGAGACCCAGCTTCGATCCCTGGGTTGGGAAGATCTCCTGGAGAAGGGAATGGCAATCCACTTCAGTATTCTTGCCTGAAGAATCCCATGGACAGAGGAGCCTGGCAGGCTACAGCCCATGGGATCACAAAGAGTTGGACACGACTGAGGGACTACACTTTTCAAACCTATAAACTAAGACCTCTCCCATCTAGACCATCTTTTAGGAACCTGCTTATGAACCACACATATACCCTAGTGGAATGTCTTTAACATATCCTGGTTTCCAATATAACAGGTTCCTAATCCCAAGGCCCAGAAAGACAAAGGAGTTTATTCCTCACTTCCTAGTGCTTATTCAAGACCTTGGGCCAGCCTCTCCTTTTCAAGGGAAAAACTCCAAGGTAAGGCCTTGCTCTATGGCTTTCCTTTGAGTGAGTTCATAAATATTCAAGGGCTTGTGCAGATTCCCAAGTCTGGATATCCACTTTTTAAAAAAGTTCCCTGTGTTGTACAATATATCCTTGTTGTTCATCTAGTTTGTACGTACTAGCGCGTGTCTCTTAATCCCATCCGCCATCTTGTTCCTCCCCAGTAGTAAGCACGAGTTTGTTTTCAGTGTTTGTGAGTCACTTTCTGTTCTGTTGTATATATTAATTTTATTTCTATATTTCTGGATATTGACTCTTTAACTTAAGATTCAGGACCTTGGTCTGGTTTGTGTTGAACTGCATCAGACTCAGGACACATGAGGTAAAGATCATATCTGCACATGTTTCCAGCCATGACAGGTCTCAGCTTCTTCTCTGCTATCAGCAACTGCTTAAATACACACAAAGGCTAGACTACACTGATATACAGAAATCTGAATGTATGCATAGTGAGTCAAGTTGCTCAGTTGTGTCTGACTCTTTGCGACCCCATGGACTGTAGCCCACCAGGCTTCTCCATCCATGGGATTTTCTAGGCAAGAATACTGAAGTAGGTTGCCATTTCCTTCTCCAGGGGATCTTCCTGACCCAGGGATCGAAGCTGGGTCTCCCGCATTGCGGGCAGACATTTTACCATCTAATTCACCATAGGAAAAAGCATATTCTAGGAAAAAGAATCCCAAGATGCAATTCTGTCTGTTGTAAAGACACACACCACAAATTATAAAATCAAATATCTTATTCTGAGGGGGCCAAGAAGCCACAATCCTTTTGAAGTCCAGGAAGAAAACTTTATCCTGTGTTCAGCTCAAGGCCCACATGATGGGGACTAATGGTGTTCAGAATAAAGAATGATTACAAACCTCTGATTAAGTAGCTGCTCTTCTTTATGTTCTTAAAATGAGCAATTTTTTCAGCCTCTACCCACCGCATTGTTAGGACAGCCACCTAAGACACTAATATATAAACAATTTGATATTTGTGAAGTTTTTTTTTAATACTGGTACATTAACAGTATATCTGTATATTAAATTTTATTTTTCATAATTTTAAAAAACCGTGAAAGCCAAATACATGCAAAGGGCTTAGATCAGTATAATGTATCACTTTAGCAACTATAAAAGAGGTCAGTCTTTGCAAAGCTTGTGACAAAATAATTTAGAGCTAACAATGAAGATCTTGAATACCACAAAGAGAGGGGCATGTCCTCAAATTTTCATATCCTAAATTATATCCTTAGTTCATTTTGAAAACTCATTGCCATATATCCCTGGCCAGAGATCTTAGAAACCACTCATCTCTTGGAACCCTTAACTACTTTTGTTCTTTGGTTGTCTGAGAGTCACTAATTGATCAGTTGCTTCTCAAACTGCATGTCCTTATAGCTAAAGTCCTCCTATAGAAATTGTATATGTAAATCTCCCATAAATGTGAATATCAACCTTAGGCTTCCAATTAAACATAACATAAACATACATTTATTTTCACTTCTCCCAACTCCACTAAGATTGCAGTGAATTCAGTTCAAAAGCAGGGCAAATTTCTTAAGCTTAGGAATTCCTTGGAGGTACCAAGTGCCTCTGAGGTCATGGGAACTCAGTGAAAACCCACATGTTGAATATGAAATCTCTAGTTCTTTTCCCAATATAACTCCTAAAAGGCAAAGTCGTCAGGTATATGCCCCTCAGCCAGAAGGCTGGAGAATTATCCCTAGGAAAAACTAAAACTAGACACCTAAATATACTGACATCTTGCACCCACAATGAAATGTCTTAGTTACACTTTGAGTCACAAAAGTGGGCAAACCCCACAATCATATGAGACTTCCCAAAGAGCATTTAAAAGCCCCACTTCAAAATGTACAGCCAAGGACCACCACATATTTAAGAAATACCTCTAAAATGAAGAAAGAATACAAAACAACAGGAAAAAAAAAAAGAGAGATCTAAGTAAGAGTCAGAGATAATGCAGAGAAGAATATATGAAAAGGACTATTAACTGTCATGCTCCAAGAGAAGATTTTTGGAAACACTACAAGAATGAGGTACTTTAAGGTGATATCAGCACCACAGAGGCACAAAACCGCCTTCATTTTTGTCCCCTTCCAACTCCCACCCCTGATTTCAGCATTTATCCATGGACAAAAGTGTCTGAGTCCAGCACCATACACCAGGGGACCTAGGAAGTCTCACCTCCCCATAAATCAGGTAACAGGTAGACAGACCTCAGTCTCAGCTGTGGACTTTGCAGTAGCCCATGACCTGATTCCAGACCCTCTCAGCCACAGTCCATGAGCCCCTGGCAAACATTGTCTCAAACACTCACCCAGGGACTTCCCTGGAGGTCCAGTGGTTAAGACTCCACACTCCCAATGCAAGGGGCCTGGGTTCAATCCCTGGTGAGGGAACTAGATCCCACTTGCTGCAACTGAGAATCCTGAAGCCCCAACAAGGGCCCGCATGCCGCAACTAAGACCAGGTGCAGTTAAATAAATACATACATAAATAAGTACTTTGTAAAAAATCAAAATCAAAAACAAAAACCACTCACTCATGGATGAGAGGTTCTTTGTGGAAATCCAAGTTTCCAGAGAAGTTACAGCATGCTAGTGAAGAAAAAAAAAAAAATCAATTTGGATGCATTGAAGTGGGTCAGAAGAACAATTTGACTTTACTTTCATCACCTCTCCTCCAAGATGGCACAGGTAAGGGCCAAGAGATCTTCTCTTGCTTGTGATTTCCCCTGCACAAGAAAGAGAATGTGTGAATGAGCAACAGGTTTCTCCAGCTATGCAGGTTGCTGCCAAAGAGGTTAATTTCTCTCATACATCCAGAGTAATGATTGTGAGCTACGTGACTGGGATAGAAGTCAGATAGTGACTTAAGTGGAGGAGATAGAAGAGACTGGGAGAGTGGCAGATATATCTCTAGGGGAGAATTGAAAGGAATTAACTCCAACAGAAACTCTATCCTGTCCATGAGGTGTTGGGAATGTCTCACCCACAGATATCCCCAGGTGGCCCACAGTCACCCTACAGAACTCTGCATGCCTTATCCATACACCCTGTCATCCTGTGACTGGCTACTTGTGCATGCTCCCAACAGTGACAGCAAGAACTATATTTGGCAGGCATCCAGTGAGCATGCACAAAAATCCAGTCCAAATATACTAGACACAGAGAGTCCATAGACTTGAACTTCATCTTTGGGAAAACACAAGAGGTTGTCACCCACTCAAACTAGTGTGTTGCAGAATCTGGAAAAGTCATACAAGTTTAAGAATTCTGCAAGAAGCAGCAGAAAGCATGGACCAGGTTACCCACAGAAGGACTGAGATTCAGAATCTCTAGCAAAACTAATGGAAGTCATCTCCCTCCAGAAAGCAGCTATTAAAAAGATAGAGGAGGTGACTGCTACTTCAAACATAAACAGCAATGCAAAACTTAAAGGAACATGAAAAAATCAAAGTAACATGAAACCAAAGGATCACAGTTTTTCAGTGATCAAACCCAGAGACATGGAGACCAGTGACTTAGCCATTAAGAATTAAAAATAGCTGTTTTTAAGAAACTCAATGAACTATAAGAAAATAGAGGCAATTTAACAAAATCAAGAAAGCAATATATGAACAGAATAAGTAAAATCATTTAAAAGTGCCAAACTGAAATTCTAGAGCTGAAGAATAAATAAATTCAACAGAAGCCATCAAGCAGGAAAAAAGTCTGTGTTATGGAAGATAAGAACTTTAAAATTATCCAGTCAGAAGAGAATAAAGAAAAACATGATAAGGAGTGAAGAAACCTATGTTACCTATGGATTACCATCAAAACTCACAATGTTTTTAATTATTGTAGTTCCCAAAAGAGAAGAGTGAGATGAGAGCAGAAAGTTTATTTAAAGAAATGATGGCAGAGAAAATCTGGAGAAAAATTTGGACTTCCAAGTTAACCTGATAGATCATCAAATAAAAAATCAACATAAAGAAACACTCTCCAAGAAACATTACAATAAAAATGTCAAAGATCAAAAGCAAAAAGAGTCTTAAAGTAGCAAGAGAAATAAAGCATGTAACTTAGGAAACCCCCAATAAGGCTATAAGCAGATTTCTCAGCAGAAACCTTAGAGGTCAAAGGAGAATGGGATGGTATATATATTCAAAGTGCTGAAAGAAAAAAGAAACTGCCAAATAAGAATATTTTACCTAGCAAAGCTTTGTTTCATAAATGAGGAACATTTGCTCTAGGACAAACAAAAGCTAAGAGTGTTCACCACCACTTCCAAGCTAAAAGATCTGAAGGGAGAAATAGACAACAATACAAGAGTAGCAGGGAATTGAATCTTCCACTTGCAACAATGAATAGATCAATCTTACATTAAAAAAAAAAAAAAAATTTTGGACTTGAACCATAGTTTAGACCAAAAGGACATAACCAACATATATGAAATATTCCATTCAACAGCAGCAGAATATACTTTACTTAAGCACACACAGAACATTCTCCAGGATAGTTCATATGATAGGTCACAAAGTAAGTCTTAGTAAAATTAAGAAGATTAAAATCATACCAAGTATCTTTTCCCACCACAATGACATAAAACTGAATATCAACAAACAAGAAAACTGGAAAACTCACAAACAAAGTTATTCGTACTCCTGAACAACTAATGGGTCAAGATATCAACAATATCTTGAAACAATTGAAAATGGAAATACAACATACAAACACCTATAAGACATCACAAAGGCAGTTCTAAGAGATAAGTTTATAGTGATAAGTGCCTATACTAGGGGAAAAGATCTCAAACAACCTAACCTTACATCTCAAAGAAATATAAAACCAAGAACAAACTAAGTCTAATGTTAGCAAAAGGAAGGAAACGAACATTAGAGCAGAGATAAATGAAATAGACACCAGGAAAAATTAGTAGAAGAGATCCATAAAACTAAGAACTCTTTTCTTGAAAAAATACACAAAGATGACAAATCTTTAGCTGGAATAACTAGGAAAGATCAAATAAATAAAATCAGAAGAGACCTTGCCACTGATATCATACAAATAGAAAGGATCATAAAGAAACATTATAAACAATTGTATGTCACCAAATTGGAAAGCCTAGAAGAAATGGATACATTTCTAGAAACGTACAACCTACCAACACTAAATCATAAATACAAAACTTGAACAGACCAATAATGAGCAAGGAGACTAAATCAGTAATTTAAAACTTTCCAGCAAAGAAAGTACAGGATCAGATGGTTTCATTGGTGAATTCTACCAAATATTTAAAGAATTATCACCAATCCTTGAGGCATCAGTTCACACTTATTAAGATGGCTGTCATCTGAAGGACAAGAAATAAACATTGGTGAAGGTGTGGAGAAAAGGTTGTAAGAATATACATCAGTATAGCCATTACAGAAAACAGTGTAAAGTTTCCCCAAGAAATTAAAAATCATCATATGATCCAGCAATCCCACTCCTGGGCATATAGCCAAAGGAAATAAAAGCAGGATCTTGAAGAGATATCTGCACTCCATACTCACTGCACCACTATTCACAAGAGCCAGGGTATGGAAACCTCCTAAGTGTCCATCAACAGATCAACAGAGTATTATCCAGCCTTGAGAAAAAAGGAAATCTTTCCTTTTGCAACAACATGGATTGACCTTGAGTACATACACTAGTAAATCAATCAGAACAAATACTATATGATCTTGTTTATATGTGGAATTCGTAAACGCCAAACTCATAAAAACAGAGTGGTTGTCACCAGGTGCTAGGGATGGCAAGAAAAAAAAAGAGATTGTCAAAGGATACAATGTCCAGTTGTAAGATGATTCATTTCTGGGAGTCTAATGTACAGCATGGTGATTATAGTTTATAATATGGTATTATATACTTGAAATGTTCTTACCACGAAAAAGGAAGGCTAATTATGTGATGTGATGGAGATGTTAGCCAATACTAGTCATTTTGCAATATATAAGTATCAACTCAATATGGTAAATTTCTTAAACTTTTACAATGCTATATATCAAATGTATCTCAAATAAAACTGGTAAAAATCACAATGGCAAAAGTTATTATCAGTAAAAGCTGATATGCATTTAAAAATGTAGTAGATCTAATTGTGAAATATTCCAAGGAAATATTTTAGAAAAGTAAAAATAAAGCATTTTGAGGTTCTTTAAACACTAAAGCAGAACAGTATGGAACAGTTTGTGAGAAGTAAAAATGCTATATATATAGATATAGATATACAAGCACACACACACACACACACATATATATATATATGCAAATATATTGTGATATATATGTCTCAGAAGATAGCAGTTGAACAAATCTCCCAGGGAAGCAAGTAGCAGCAGTAGTGTGGGGTATAAGCCACTTGGAATGCAGCTGCACTAGCTGCTCCTCCTGGAGCTATGCCACATCTGGCCCTACTCTGGAACTGAGCTTCCAGGGCACCATATAAATCTGCTGCTGCAGCTAAGTCGCTTCAGTCGTGTCTGACTCTGTGCGACCCCATAGACGGCAGCCCACCAGGCTCCCCCGTCCCTGGGATTCTCCAGGCAAGAACGCTGGAGTGGGCTGTCATTTCCTTCTCCAATGCATGAAAGTGAAAAGTGAAAGTGAAGTCGCTCAGTCGTGTCCGACTCTTCGCGACCCCATGGACTGCAGCCTACCAGGCTCCTCCATCCATGGGATTTTCCAGGCAAGAGTACTGGAGTGGGGTGCCATTGCCTTCTCCGCCATATAAATCTAGTCCCTCCTAAATGGTCTGAAGCCGACAGAGGCTTGCAAGCTTTTGTTCCTTCCTCCTTTCACACAATGCCAAAGCATTCTTATCAATCAGACCATTTACTTCATTAGATAGATAGTCGGAATACAGGATGCCAAATATCTCCATATTCAATTCAAACCATATAGACATTGCCCTGAAGCAGGGAGGTGGGAAAACCCTCAGAAATGTCTTACTTACTGTGTAACATGTACCACAAAGGAAGCGGGTATTTCCCCCCTGCATTTCCTGCTTCCGCAGTCAGTTCCAAAGAAATGATTAAAACGTAGGAAAATATGAGCCTTTGTCACCCATCACTGCTGAGTAATAATCACTTCAGTCATGAAGGAGTCTGCTCCGATAAGGAAGCACACACTGCCTGGAAAATGTAATGTTTCATATTCATGCATCTGTGCTCTTGCAAATGCTTTCTTGGCACCATCGTATTTTGTATGATTAATTTTCCACTAGATTTACAAAGGAATAAAAGTCCTTCTTTATAGAAGTTTGACTTGTATTTTCTAAGTAACTCCTGACACCAAATGCTGAAATTATGCCTTAGCTTTCTGCAGGGGAAAAAAAAAAAATGTTATTTTCTCCAGCTAGACATTTTTAGTTGGACATTATCTTTTCTAACATAACTCTAAGTTTTATCATTTTTTTTTTTTAGCAAAAGCACATACTAGATAGGCCTTATAATATACTGAGTCTTCAGGTCTATTATAGCCCTCCTAAACTTCCATGTAGAAAAAAACAGTAAAACTCAGGGTCCCAGTTCTCCAGTCCAGGCCATACAGAGCAAGCTACTGCACAACCCTCAGGGTGCAAGAGTGTACACGGGAGAGCTCAGTAAGATAAGAGCATGACGCTGCCCTAGGCTTGACACCCGTTCTCAGAATGCAGAGTCATCCCTCTCTTCTGAATTTAAGTTAGGAAAAGTGATAGAAGGGCTTTCCTGGTGGCTCAGACAATAAAAGAATCTGCCTGCATTGCAGGAGACCTGAGTTCGATCCTTGGGTTGGGGAGAGCCCCTGGAAGAGGGCATGGCTACCCACTCCAGTATTCTTGCCTGGGAAATCCCGTGGACAGAGGAGTCTGGCGAGCTACAGTCCATGGGGTCACAATGCGTTGGACATGACTGAGCAACTAGACACACAAAGTGTGTGTGTCTATCACACACAAAGTGATAGAAATTTCAAGGTCCTATATCAAATGAAGCACCAGAAAGCAAGGTATTCATCAGGGGCCATGCTGTACCTCATAGGTGTACATCATGCATATATATCAGGAGGCACTATATTTGGAGACAGCTTTTATAGACAGGAAACAATATAGAACAACAATAACAGCAACAACAGACAGCTTCCTCTCACATCCCTCTAATCCTTCCTTCCCTCATCAAACACACATGCTCCCACAAAATTTGATTCATTACATTTATGACAGGCCCAAGAACTTATATCTCTAAAAGCCTCCAGTGATGATCAGAGTGGGCAGGGATCTAAGAGATTTGGTTTGACTTGAGAAGGCTTTATGAAATGAGGCTAGATTCGAGTTGGGTCTTGAAAGATCCCAGGGTGTCTGGGATCTAAGGCCTGATGACCTGAGGTAGAGCTGATGAAAAATAATAGAAATAAAGTGTACAACAAATATAATGCAATGGAATCATCCTGAGACCATTCCGTACTCCAGTCTGAGGAAAAATTACCTTCCACCAAACCAGTCCCTGGTGCCAAGAAAGGTTGCGGCCCACTGAGCGAAGGAACCACCTTTCTAAGTCGACCTTTAAGTCTCTTCCAGAGCTTTGGTAGATAGAAAATATGGTCTGTGCTCTCCAGGAGCTCGAAATATAGTTAGACAGTTAGAACAGAGCAATACAGGTGTTAGATGAGCTATATCAGTGTAATAAATGTTCTAGGAATACAAAGATTTCAGAAGCTCCTCTCTGGAGGAGGAGGACCCCAAGATAAGTGCCAAAAAATGTGTAGGATGTGCAAAGGCAAGAGAGATGGAAGAGGCCACTCATAGAGAGGCACAAAAAGAGCACTGGCGTGAGCCGCAGCATGCCCAGTGACACCTGCAGGTGGGCACTGGCCGTGAGCAGCGCCAGTCTGGTCTTGAGACAACAGCTCTCCCCTCTGGAGAGCCTTCACCCAGGCTGGTTTACCTTATGAGCCCTGAAGCGGAAAGAAGAGGAGCCCTCAGCCTACTATATCGATGTAGGCAGCCTGGGGTATCTTTCAAGACCCAACTCGAATCTAGCCTCATTTCATAAAGCCTTCTCAAGTCAACCCAAATCTCTTATCTTTTTCTCCTCTGAGCCCAGCTAGACATGAATTAAGAGCACTTAATCCAGTTCCCTGGATTCCATCCACACAACACATCCTGAAAGGCTCTGCTGCTTGCCCCGTGCCACAGGGAGAAGGCCAAGTGAAGGAGGCCTCTGGTCTCTTGCTGAGAACCCAGTGTTCCCTGCGGCGGTTGCCTAGGGAAGTTGGAGGGCTACGGGCTGATGGGGCATGGAATTCTCTTCTGGAGTGAGAAAGATGTTCCAAAATTGATTCTGGAGACCACTGTGCAATTCTGTCCAAGAGCCACTGAATTGTACACTTGAAATGGGTGAATTATATGTCATATGAGTCATCTTAAGAAAGCTGTTAATAAAAATTAGGGTCTTCCCTATTTTTAAGATTTCCACTTCCATAAAGATGGAGTAGACATATTTTACCCTATTCCTCCTGCTAAGTATAACTAAAATCCATGGCCATGGCATATATAAACACAATGAAAATCTGATAAGTAGAGAGAAGACATTTAAGAACACTATAGATAATTCAATATTCTGAAAAGTTATTCAAGTAGCCCACAGTAAGGGAGAAAAAAAGGAATATAAAAAAAGAAAACAAAAATTAAGATGGTACATTTAAACCCTAAAATATGTAAGAAGTTACAGTAAACATAATGCTAAGAAGGAAATTTATAGCACTAACTGATGTTAGAAAGAGAAATCTTAAATCAACAGTCTAAGCTCTTGTCAAGAACCTAAAAAAGAACAAGATAAAGCAAGCAGAAGGAAGGAAGGAAATAAGAAAAATCAATTTAAAGTAAGAAAACAAAAAAGTTAATGGGAGAAAAAAAACTAGTTCTATGAAAAGATCAATATTATTGTCAAACCTCAAGCAAGACTGACAAAATGGAAAACACGAATTATCAATAACAGTAATAAAACATATGATATCACTATAGTCCCCACAGACTTCAAAAGGATAATAAGGGAATGCTAGGAATATCTCTGCAAAGCATAAATGCACCAACCTAAGTGAAATGGACCAACTCCTCAAAAACAAAGTATCACAATTTATCCAACACAAAATACAAAACTTGAATCAGCCCATAACTATTTTGGAACTCCCAAAAGAGAAGTTGCCAGACCAAGATGGTGTCACTGGACAATTCTATCAAACATTTAAATAGTTAATATCAATTCTATGTAATCCCGTCCAGAAAATAGAATAGGAAAGAGTAAATCCCAGTTCACTTTATGAAGAGTTTTGCCCTGATACAAAAACCAAACAATATTTTAAAAACCATAAATATTCTTAAATATAGATACAAGAAGTCCTTAACAAAATAGCACATATAATCCAGCAACACGTGAGAATTATATATCAATTACACCCTAATTTTTAAATTTTTATTTAAAAAAAGAATTATACACATGACAGGCCAGAGTTTATTTAGAGATGCAAGATGGGTCCAATATTTGATAGTCAAACACTGTAACTCACTATATTTTTAATAGTCTAAAAAGAAAAATCGCTGATCCTACCAATTAATATGAAATTCACATTCAATAAAATTTGACACCTATTCATGATTTTAAAAAAATAAAGTAAAACTTCTCAGTGAGGAGAGAAAAATTCTTCAACTTCATCAACGGACTCTACCAAAACCCACAGCTAACAGACTTACTGATGAATGAATGACTGCTTTCTAAGTTCAGGAGCAAGCCAAGGATGTTTGTCCCCACTGCTTTTTATCTGTAACTGTACTGGAAGTTCTAGCCAGTGTAATAAAGTAAAATAAACAAATAAAAGGCACACAGGTTGGAAAGGAAGAAATAAATCAACTCTAGTTGCAGATAATATGACTGTCTCTGTGAAAAAAATCTCCAAACAACTACAAAACAAAAACTTTCTCAAACTATTTGAATCTGGAAAGTCACAGAATACAAGATAAACATACAAAATTGCATTCCTATATACTAGCAATGAACACTTGGGACAATGAAAGTTAAAAAGCAAGAGCATTTAGTGTTGTTCAAGAGCATAAATCAAACAAAAATAGAAGGTGCTATTCTAATAGACTGAACTGGAAATAACTTAGATGTCCTTCAACAACTGAATTGTTGAACTGTGGTATACCTATACTATGGCATACTGCTCAGTAATAAAAAGGAATAAACTATTCAAACAACTAGATAAATATCCAGAGGAATCTGAGTACAAAGAGCCGATTGCAAAAGGTTAATGTGCGTGTGTGTGTGTGCGTGCGTGCGTGTGTGTGTGTGTGTGTTCGCACGCTTAGCTGTGTCCAACTCTTTGCAACCCCATGGACTGTAGCCCACCAGGCTCCTCTGTTTATGGAATTTTCCAGGCAAGAATTCTAGAGCAGGTTGCCATTTCCAAATGCAGGGGTTCTTTCTGACCCAAGAACTGAACCTGCAATTCTTGTGTCTCCTGCACTGGAAGGCGGATTTTTTACCACTATGATACCTGGGAAGCTAAGAGCAAACTCTAGAGAGCAGAGATGTTTCTGCCTACTTAGGGACCAGGATGCTTTCATGTGTGAGGTGAATGTGATAACCACTACACTGCAAAGTTTACATACTAATTCTATTTAGATACCATTGTTGAAATGGCACAATCACAGAAAAGTTGAAGAGGTGGCCTGGAATTAGGTACAAGGCAGAAAAAGGAAGGAAATGGGTATAGCTATAAAAGGGCAACATGAAACATCCTTGTGGTGATGGAACAGTTCTGTATCTTGACTGTATCAGTGTCAGTATCTCAGTTGCGATGTGTTGTAGTTTGGCAAGATACTCCCAAAAGGGTAACCTAGGTGAAGCATAAATGGGATCTCTGCATTATTCCTTACAATTGCATGAAAAGCTACAATCTGAAGAATAAAACTTTCATTTAAAAAGAAGGTGGCAAGCTTCATGAAATAACATGAATAAAATTTTGAACAACAAACATTTTCTAAATCTAAGTATCTTGTTCTAGATACTCATCCACGCCTCCACCTGATTGTTCTGTAGGCCTACTAGGAGCAGTGTGGTGGGTAAAGGGTAAGGAAGGCCACACACCTGGAAATCATCACTGAGCCTTGGAAGTCACTTGATCAACTTTAAGTTAGACAAAATGCACTCCCCCACCCCCCAACCCAGCTTCTGCTCCACAGCCAAATAGGAAGGAGATTTGAAATCTCAAAGACTTTATCCTATCTAGGAAAAAAAGCATGAGGACAGCAGTCCCCACAGACTTCTAACCAAGATTAGCAAGATGACATCTGTGACAAGAACTAAAGTTCTCAAGAGACTTATTAAGTGAGGAATTGAGGTCTGTAGTGGCCATGATTGCAGTTTGAAGCAAAGGGAAGGTAATTCACACTAGAGATTTCCCTCATGCCTACAGTTTGCAAATGGAAAAGTAAAATAGGAATTGAGATACAAAGGTGAGAAGGACAGATTTTAGTCCCAAATTGCCTGGCTGTCTTGGGGCTTGAGGCAACCACCCTCCCCATCCCCACCACCCACAGGCACATGACCTCCAGAATTCCTTTCCGGATGTATGTTGCCAGTAACACAGCAGAATCCAATTTCGATCATGTGGTATCTCCTGTCATATCAAATTGTCTCATCAAATCATTTTCTATATAGTAAATTTAGCAATACTCTGCATTTCACACACAGCTTTCTCAAGTTGAAGAATTTGTCATTCCAATGCTAACACTGCCCTCTAGTGGCTGGAACAGGCAGCTAGCCGGGCAGAGCTGAACTTAACCTGTTTGCTCAGTTTTCTTTGTCCTATTGATAGCACTCGCCTCAACCAAAGCAGCTTCACAAGCTAACGATTTCTTTTCGCTAAAAACCAGTTCATCCTATGATATCATGCACAAGCACATTAGAACAGTATTTGCAACTAGTTAGCTAATATGACTATGTTTAAGCCTCACTGGTGATTTAGTCGCTAAGTCGTGTCTGACTCCTGCAGCCCCAAAGACTGTAGCCCGCCAGGCTCCTCTGTCCATGGGATTCTCCAGGCAAGAATACTGGACTGGGTTGCAATTTCCTTCTCCAGGGGATCTTCCAAACCCAGGAATAAAACCCAGGTCTCCCCTTCATTGCAGGCAGATTCTTAGTAGTATGTAAATTTATCCCACATTTTAAAGATTTGATAGGATTCTCCTTAAATATTCTTCATAAAAGTATAATATCAATGTTACAATATTAAAACATTTGCCCACAACTCTAATAATACTTATGGTATAAGATTAATATTTGGTTTCCTTTGCCATTTAAGGAAGAAAGCATGACTCTGCCTCTTTAGAAGACAAGATGTTGGGGAGTTGTATATAGGACACATGGTTTGAAGGATCCAAGATATAAGTTTAGATCCAACCTTGCTACTGGTTAAGTATCTCGGTCAAATCACTTGATTTTATGATGCCTTGGTTGCCCCTGCTATAAAAATGGAAATAAAAATAATGCCTGGCTCACAAACAAAGTGGGAGAAACTTAGAATTCCTGGCATAGAATAGCTTCTTCAGAAATCATGTCTATTATGAGGTATAAATTTGTGTCAGTTACACAAATGTAACTGACAAATGAAAATGTCAAAGAAACTCAAGTTATACAGGAAAAGTCATTAGGAAGAATTATGCAAAATAATTTCCTTTCCAATCTAACAACCAAGATAGGAACATAAGCTCCTATCTCCAAATACTGTATTTTTTTAGTAATTCCTTGAAATAATAGCATTTACTGTATGATATCCAGTGTTTTCAATACTTTACATTAGACATTTAATCCTACAAATATCCTACCAGAAAATCAGCAACAGAGAGATCAAGGTCCCACAGCTTATCTGAGGCTCCATGGGCTTTTGAACCAAGACACTTAACTGCACCCTTCTACCACTGTGTGGGATCACCTCCCCTAGGCAAGCCCAAGCATGTATAAGGGATTGTCAACCTGAGATTTGTGGTATCACTGATGGCTTACTCTCAACAAGACTGAAGATCACGCTGACTGATTTTAGAGAATAGAGAAGTGAGCCGCCACCCAAGAAGCAAAATATACATTTCTAATAAGAAATCCTCCCTACCCACTCATTTTATTTGCTTGCCATGCCTAAACCAGAAAAATGAATAAGCAAAATGTTTTCACTTGTTCAGCATTTTATGATATATGGTTTCTTCCAACTCCTGAAGACTATTTTCATCCTCACAACAATGCTGACATAGGAAAGTGTTATCCCCCATGTTAGACATCCAAGGCCAAGATGGGTCAGTAGTAAATCATCCAAGATCGCAGAACCAGTAAATGTCAGAGCTGTGAGCCATAAACCACATTCTTCACTGCCAATCACATTTTTCCCCTACAAGGTCTCTGTAAATAAGGTCTCTAGAAAATCCTGTTCCCAAGTAGATCTCAAAGTCTATTTTCAACAACACCAGCAGTGGAAAACCCAGTCTTTATTAGGGGGAAAATGGAAGAAGCAGGAGGTTGATCAGGCCAGGTAATTCTGAAGGAGCCATTGTTGCCTTTTCCTGTTTCCCAGGTCAGCTGTGCTTCCTCCAAGCCATGAAGATTAGGGCAGGGATGGCAGGCGGAAATGAATCCTCACACCTATCTTTAAATCCATCAACAGAGAGAAACAGGTCATCTGCCAGCTCTCAGGATGCATCGCTGCATCAGGAGGACACACATCCTATTTTGCCTTACAATCAGGGGGCAATGAAATTGGTTTTGTATATTGCTATTTCAGAACTTCCAGTGAAAGCTGAAATGATAAAGAGGCACTTCTGAAAATTATCACATCAGACCTTTAGTGGTTCATCCTACCCAAGTGTTCCTTTAGGCCCCCATCTATATATTCAAGCTCCATCTATCACATCCTAATATCTTATCTTCAAAAGATATTTTAGCTGTTAAATTGGAAGGATGCAGTCCCTTGAAATGGCTATTCTCCATCCTGAGAAATCTATCAACTATTCATGTTTACAGTCTTTACTCAAAATGAAGCCATACGCATTGCCTATTTTATTGAAGGGGGAAAAACCCCTCTAAAGAAAGAATTGGCTGTCTGTGTCCCAGCTACCATGATGTCTTATGGTGGAGGCGTGAAGCTTCAGTGGCCTTTCAATGCAAGAGGCAAAGTCACCCTCAAGCATACAGCGACAACGAAGACTACACTTTCCAAAGTTGCCTGGCAAATTATCTTGTCCCCCACTAAAAGGAAAACAAATCCCTACAGATACATGCAGCTGCAAGCAATTACTCATCTCCATTAAACACTCACTAAAAAGACTAATTCAAAGGACCTGATGTCTACACCTGTGTGAGCAAAGTAAACAAGTTATAAGGGGAAAGGGCAACAGCTACATTAAAAAAACAAAACAGAACACCTGTCTATAAAAACCTGTAAATGGTCATTTTCAGAACACCACTATTAACTAATCAAGGCACCCAATTACTCTTCTCGTTAGTAAGTGGCCTGCGTTACTCCAAGAATTAACAACCTATGGCTTCTGTTGCTAAATATTGTCAGTCTCCTGCTACATAAAATACAAATCTCATGCTACTCTTTAAAAAATGGCATAAAATTAACAATTTGAGAAAGAGTATAAGGTCCAGGAATACCCGCCATCTTCCACCCAGGGACTGAAAAATATGTACTTAAAGGTTTCACAAAGCAACACAAAATGTCAAGGACGTGAATGTGGAATATTGAGTTGGCCAAAAAGTTCATTTAGGTTTTTCCATAACATCTTATGGGGCTTTCCTGGTGGCTCAGATGGTAAAGAATCTGCATGCAATGCAGGAGACCCAGGTTCGATCCTTGGGTTAGGAAGATCTCCTGAAGAAGGGAACAGCAACCCACTCCAGTATTCTTGCCTAGAGAATTCCAAGGACAGAGGAGCCTGATGGGCTATAGTCCATGGGGTCACAAAGAATCAGACATGACTGAGTGACTAAGAACAGCATGTGACATCTTATGGAAAAATTCAAATGAGTATCTTGGCTAACCCAATACAAAATACTACCCATTCTGGACATGACCTAGGGTCCAGCATTGTGCTGGGAACATTTCATTGGTTATTTTATTTTCACCACAAATACACAGTGTTGCTAGTATCATTTTCAAAGTTCAGAGAAAAGAAGTAACCTGTCCTTGTTTCCACAGTTTGTGAATAATCAAACAGCAATTGGAATCCTCTTACTCCAAAGCCCAAAGTCTTAATCACTCAGCTGGTCTACATAAGGGGCTGAGTGTTTAATAGATGGAATCTCAGATTTAGCTAACATATTGAAATCAACTGAAGAGTTGTTTTTCAACACTAATATGTGGATTCAACCCCCAGGGAATGAGTAAATAGATTTCAAGTCTGTTCTGGACTTTGGGATTTTTTCTAAAATTTCCCAGGTTAACTCTCTTGTGTTCTCGAAATTACTGGAATGATACAACTAGTGGGGCTTCTGCATTCCTTTTCTCTTTATATCATGTTCTGGAAATGGGAGCAGTTTAGGAAGGGCTTAAGAGAGTTGGTTTGGGATCATTTGAATCTGGGTCTGAAACTCAGCTCCATCACTTCCTGCCTTTGTAATTAGGGCAAAGTTAATCTTGCTAAACCTTGGTTGTCTTGCCTATAAAATGGAAACTCAGTTGATTGTGATTACTTAAGGGCTTGGCATGGTGCTGACAAGCAGTAAAAATCCCAAAAACGTCACTACTGTTATTACTACCATCGCCATTTTTTAAATACTGCTTATTAGTTCGGTGAGTTTGTTAAATCAAGGTGGAAATCATGCATAAAATAACACTATTAATGTTGATAACCATCCTGGTGATTACCCACTGGTGTTTGTGAGATATAGTCACTTATCACCTCATTTAATACTCATCACATCTCTGGCATTATTATTCTATATTATATGTGAAAATAAAGTCCAGGAATACTCTTTCCTAATTAACCAGAAATTCAAGTTGACTGTCAAGGTGGTTCAGGTTCAATTAACAGTGAATACAATTGAAAGCGGTATTTTTGCAGAAACGTATCAAAAAGCATGTAAGAGTTTTTCTTCAACGTAGAATCAACAATTTGAGGTTATCTTTTGAACTGCCTGTAGAGTTAGCTTTTAAACACAAGATAAAAATCACTCTTTGTTGTTATTTTATATGCTATGAAGTGTGACCCAGCTTGATCACTCAATCCACGGTGCTTACTTTTAAATATTTCTTTGAGTATGGATTTGTTTTCAAACAATGGACAAGAGAGTTTTCCATCAATGAGCATGTTCAAAGAGATTTGCCTCAGACTCTGCAGGTAGTTTCAGAAAAGGAATTTCAAATTGATGAAGCTATAATAGCATTTTACCAAAATGACCGGAAAAGTTTGAACCTCTTTGGATGGACAAGGTCTGGTTTGTTTTTCATTCAAGTTTCCTCATTTTATTGCATCAGCTTATATATGTCTAGACTTATTTCTGAGGCACAAATGAGACATCAGGAAATCTCCAATGACTAAGATTGTTACAGGGGAAAAAATCAAATTTTATTTTCACTTTGGATTCCAGTTGGTCCTTTTTCTTCAGCTGGGAGTCATTTTTCCCCTGATGCACATAGATGAAATCACCTGACCTCATTTTTCTTTGATTTCATAGAAAGGGCCTCTATAAAGTTATCCTGGAGGTTTATTAATTTCTCATAGTAATTCCTTTACATTTTAATAGCTCCTCCTAAAGTTATATATTTCTATCAAACCCATAATCTTTATGCAATTGTGGATATTCTTAAAAATGCCTGAAAACTCATTTCAGAATCTTAGCCCTGCTTGGTAACAACCTAGAGAGGTGGGATGGGGAGGGGGGTGTGAGGGATGTTCAAGTGGGAGGGGACATGGAAAACCTATGACTGATTCATGTGAATGCTCGGTAGAAACCAATGGAATACTATAAAATTATCCTTCAATTAAAAATAAATTTTAAAAGGAAAAGAAAAGAATCTTATCCATAAGTAAATATGTATAAAATACAGATAAGGGAAAATTAAGGACCAATATAGGCAGCAAATGGACATTAGATCCAAAGACTATGATAACTAGAAGGGGTACTAGAGATCATTCAGTCCAACTCACCCACCCCTATCCATGAGTTAAACTGAGGCTAAGAAATGTCAAAGGACTGTCTACAGCCTCTCAACTAGCAGAGTGGGGACTATATCTTCTGAAATGTTTCTTCTGACTCTTAGGGTAGGGTCCCACATCAATGTCTGCATTGCTTCAAGCAATAATAAGATAGCTCCTTCAGGTAGAACAGGTTTAAAAAACATGATCACTGTGGACACAGCATGGGGAGGAGTGTGTGGGTCAAACTGGGAGAGCAGACTGACTTATATACACTACCATGTATAAAACAGATAGGTAGTTGGAACTCGTTATAAAGCACAGGAAGCTCATCTCGATACTCTGTGATGACTTCGAGGGGTGGTATGGAGGTGGGAGAGTGAGGTTTAAGAGAGAGTGGATATATGTATACACACATAGCTGATTCACTTCATTTTACAGCAGAAAGTAACACAACATTGTAAATCAATTACACTCTAAAAAAAATTATTTAAAAAAATAAAAAATAAAAACATGGTCATAATGAGATATGAGAAGGATGAAGGAAAAAACACTAATGTTAAGTCCAGAACTGTTAAACTCCACGAACTAGAGAATCAAGTTTCCTCCGGCTTACAAAGGCACTTGGAGATCATCTGATCCTCACTTACTTTACAAATAAGTAATCTTCGTGCAGCAGAGTCGACATAACTAACAAGTAACAGCAATAGTTAACACATATTGACTTTTGCTCTAAATCGATCACTTTCCTAAGCCACTGATATGCACATTCTCAAATGCCTCTGCAGGTAGGTCCTATTAGCAGTTCTGTTTGTAAAAGGGGAAATGGAGCAAAGGAATGTCATTACCAAGTTCACACGGCTGTTGTGGTAGGTGGCCTTCTGAAATGGCCCCCAGGGACCCCTGCCTTCTGGTACTCATATTTATTAGTGACTGACTGACAGAACACAACTAAAGTGATGGAGTGTCATTTCTGAGATTTGGCTACAAAAGACTGACTGGACTTGATCTTCTCCCTTCAGCTCTAGCTTGCTCGCTCCAACGAGGCCAGATGAACAACACAAGAGGAGAGGCCCACAGGGCATGGGGCTGAGGGTAACTTCTGGCCCAGAGCCAGCAGTAAACTGGGCCCCTCCATCCAACAGCCCACAAAGGACTGAATCCTACCAGTAACCAGGGCACTGAGCTTAGAATTAGCAGCTAATGTACCCTCAGCGATATCTGGAGATGGCCACAACCCACGCCAACACCTTGATTGTAGCTGGTGAAGATCCAACTAAGCTGCACCAGGATTCCTGATACACAGAAACCAAGGAATAATACTGTTTTAAGACATTAAGATTTGGGATAATTTGTCATGCAGCAATTTGATCAATGATACATTTACAAAATTGGAATCTCAGGATTTAAGCTCAAAGGCAACTGACATATCCTGTTTCTTAGCTTATAGAATAACATCACATGGATAGTCTATGGAAGATCATAATCAATCTCAAGTATCACGGCTAATTCATGTCTTCATTCATTCATTAATTTTAAAAAGATTACTGAACCTCTACTAGAGATAAGCAACTCCCTAGATTCTGTGATATGAACATTTATGATACAAGGTTTCTGATCTTATAATATGTACTTTCTATTAGCGAGGAAAAACATGCAAACAAGTAAACATTTTTAAAGTTACCACTGAAATCCAAATTATACATATTTATTTTTCTGGTGATATATGCAGTTTTGTATTTTAATGTAGATATGCACTGAGCATCTAATTCATACTCTTAAAATAAGGTTTTTTTTTTTTTTTTCTAGTAGCACAGGGATTAACCCTATTTCACACATAAACAATGTTATTTAGTATAAAAACCATTACCCACTCCTGTCTCTTCATTCAACCTAAGCACACTAGTATTTTAAATAATGCTTCCTGAAATTAATATAGGAAGCAGACATACAGCAGATAGGGTTTTATAAAAAGAACCTATAGGGAAAGAACATGAGATATTTAGAAGTAAAACACAAATTAGAAAATAAGGACATTTTTAGGGAAATAAAAGGCAGGGGTGACATTAAACTTGACAGAAAAGAGCAGATAGAATTATCGGTTGCTGGCTGTACTAACCCATGTTCTGACTTTTCCCCCTGCTTTCCTCTTAGGTACAAATGAGGAGAGTTTGCTCTAAAATGATAATCCATGGCTTATTTGAAAATGTATCTGACTTAATTAGCAGAGGATGACAGAGAGGATAATGGCCCTAAATGGTGACTTTCGGTTCCTAATGGTTTTCAAGAGAATTTGTCTCAGTTTGGTTGATGAGACTGACAGGCTATGACGTTAAAGTAGTGACAGAATAAAAAAATGATGTGTTTTTCCCTCGAGCTATTGGATAAAGAGCTGGAGATATAAATTTTTCATGGATTTATGTTTTAGTGTCCATAAATATTTCTTTCTGCCTCAGACAGCTTAAGGAGTCTTTCCTTTTCTCATCTTTTCCAAAAATATTAGCTTTGGCTCACTCTTTGGTTTTACGTTTTTATTTTCTTTAGCCGCACTAATGCTTTGTCCAGCCTAATGACTCTTTTGTGAGAAATAAAACGGTAATTTTTCTTTTTTTTTGTAATTCTCTAAAGTGAAAGAACTTCCTACACACTAAATTAGCCACACCCTCATCATTCTTGCCAGACTGTAACAGGTAAGTATTTTCAAGGGAATTGTCCACCAAAACACAAAGACTCCATTGGAGTTTGAGTTACTCAGCTTAGGCTGCCAGAATGAAACATCATAGTCATTTCGTTGGCACTGTAACATTAGTTGGCACAAGTAAAAGATATTTCCTATGGTTCTGGAGGCTAGAAGTTCAAGATAGTGGTGCCAGCAGGGTCAGCCTCTGGTAAGGGCTCCCTTGCTGTCTTGCAGATGGCTGCCTGCCCCCCAAGTCCTCACACGGCAGAGAGAGAGAGCAGGTGGAGTCTCCTCCTCCTCCTCCTCAAAAAACCAATCCATCCATTCACGAAACCCTACCCTCCCCCAAACTTAGTTGCCGCCAAATACCATTACATTGGGGGCTGGAGCTTCAATATACGAACTTGGGAAGAAACACAAGCATTCCCTTTATAATACTGCCTAATATCGTTGATTTAGGGCACTAGGGCTGATGAGCTCATAGTAGACCGAGGTGCTCTGCTCAGCCTATGGGGCTGTAGTCATGAGCAGCTAAAGAGAGACAGTCATGCCAAGCTGAACTATCTATGATGCACACACACAACTAACAGAACCAGCCGTGTAATGGAACAGGAATTTTAAGCAGGTATAATGAATACAAAGAATTTAACGCAACATAAGCCAAATTAATGTTGAACACAAAGCAGGGCTAAACTCAACGATGTTAAAAGTTTTAAAAGCTGGATATGGAAATTATTACATTGAAATGAAAACTCAGTAGAATGAATTAACAGCAGAATGGACTAAATTAAATCACAGATTAGAGAGCTGAAAGATTCCTGGGAGAGTTCCTCAACCCAAACATCAGGAAGGACATAGGTAGGGAAAACATAAAGATGAAAGATACGAAGAACATAAGAAGGCGTGTCCACAAAAGAAAAATTATGTGAAAAAAATGACTGATGAATTCCAAAACTAAAGACAGACCTGAGCACTCAGGAAGATTTCAGACTACAGGGAATTTTGAGAAGATAGAAATATAACTGAGGCTCTTTACTAACTAAAAACAAAAACAAAAAAAATTCAAAACAAAGGCTTCTGTAGGGGCTGAGGGAAGCCAATCTCCTTCCCCAAATCCTGAAATTAAAGTCTGATTTCTCAGCTGCATTGGATCCATGAATACCAAGTGCTAATATCTTCAAACTGCTGAAAAGATCATTGTGGTGATGACGATTTAGTCAATAAGTCATGTCTGACTTTTGTGACCCCATGGACTGTAGCCCACCAGACTCCTCTTTCCAAGGGATTTTCCAGGCAAGAATATTGGAGTGGATTGCCATTTCCTTCCCTGAGGGATCTTCCCGACCCAGAAATCTAACCCAGGTCTCCAGCACTGCAGGCAGATTCTTTACTAACTGAGCTATGAGAGAAGCCCATTAACCCTAGAATAGGGTTAATGAAAAGATCATTAACCCTAGAATATTATATCCTATTATGCTAGTATTCAAAAACAAAGATGCAATCCTATTTCAGACTTGTGAGATGTCACCAAAAAAGGAAAAAATACCAACACCGAAGCCATTTGAAAGATATCCTACAGAAAGACGAGAAATGAGTGCAGAAGGAAACAAAGAGATGGGAAGTAAGCAAAAATAAACAAATTCAGAAATTTTTTAGTTTAAATAAAGAGGAACAGGATGAGGAGGAAGGAAGATGGAAGGCAAAGAGGCAGAAATGGGGATACAGGTGAGGACAATCAAAAGGGACAACAGGAAAAAATATACTCAATCTTAGAGGGGGAAAAGAAACTTAAAATGCTAACAAAAGAATTAGGGAATGGAGGTGGAGATGAACAGACATAGGCAGATGAGCGCGTGCTCTAGTACTCCCCTTATGTTGTTTGGGGGCCGCAAGTACCAACACATTTTGTAACCTGATAGGGGAATAGCTATAAATATGGCTTTCAATAATTTAGGAGTAACCAGCAGAATAAAAATTAAAGCCCAGCTTTCAAGCCTATCCAGTAAAAGAATTGTTTTTAAAGAAAAAGCATAGCAAATAGGAAACACTGAGCTAATTCTCAGATATTTTTGTCTTTGAGACTGTACAGTAAACCACATTAATAAATTTTCTGACTGTTGAATCACTCTTCTCTTGAGAAACTATATTTAATCACAATGCATTAAAAAGTTATTAGATTATCTGTGACCTATATTAAGATTCTTATATCTAGACTCATCAATGAAATGACCCTATAATTTTATTTTTGTGTGTTCTTGTCTGATCTGCATATCAGAGATAATCTACCCCTGTATGATGATTCAAGCTGCTTTCCTTCCCCACCCCCCTTTTTGTATACTGTGTTCTGGAAGCATAGCAAAGTCAACTTGTGCTTTGAATAACCTATAAAACCCTTTGTGCCTAGCACATGATGTGAAGGGGGTGGGTTCTTGCTATTTTAACATCTTTAATGGCTAACAAGGCCTCAAGGCTCTTTTCAGTCTGGCCCATTTACATCTCCAGATAGATCATCTTTTTCTTACAATCTGTGGTCCAGGCAAGCAAGCCTACTTGCAGTCATCTCAGTGTTACTTCTTCCCCTCTCTCTTCCTTTGCATGTGTTCTTTCTTCTGCCTGGAATCACCCATGACACTACTTGCCAATCCCCACTTGTTCTTTAAAACCTCTGCCTGGGCATTTCCCCTCCTGAGCACTTCCTCAATACTCCCTCTAAGGCAGGTTCACCCTCCTAAACACACCTTCAGCCTTTTTGGCACCAGGGACCAGCTTCATGGAAGACCATTTTCCACAGATAGGTACAGGTGGGTAACAGTTTCAGGATAATTTGAGCACATTACATTTGTTGTGTACTTTATTTCTATTTTTATTATATCAGCTCCACCTCAGGTCATCAGGCAGTAGATCCTGGAGGTTGGGGACCCCTGTTCTAAGGGACTTAACACCAGGGTCTTGTTCACTGGATGGAGTCAACTTTCACAAACACCCATGTTCCATTTACATATGTCCTGGCTTTATAACTGACACATTTTCATGGTCCTCTTAGGTCAAGATCGCAGTGTGGGACACATGTTCCTGCCACAGCACTCTGGGTCTCTCCTTTTATTGGAGCCACACTGACCTCAAGACAGAGGAGAATTTACCAGGCCTCAGCAACCTGAGGACTCTAAAAGGGGAATTTTAAAATAAATAACCTAAGAAACAGGTAGTATTTTTCAACTTGCCAGAATCCTTTTACAAGGCCATCAACTTACCAGGATATACAATCGACCTGAGAGAAAGCCTCAAGGCATGCTTGGGTCACCCATCCTTCATTAGTTCAAGCCCTTTGTTTGACCCCACCACAACCCCACACCCTTGTGATCACAATTCTTCTCACATTGCACTGAGTGTGCCTCCAGCTCAGAAGTGGGTTAGAGAAAACCAAGAGGCCCCTGACAGACTGAACACTATTCTAAGGAACCATTTACATTATTGAATCAGATTATGTCTAAAGTGGATTAAGAAGAAGTTAGGGACTTTAAAAAAATGATGACATTAATCACAGACTAATTCTTTGTCTACCTTGCATGTCTGAGTTGTACGAGTTACATTATTTGACCTAGTTATATGCAGAGGCAGATGGAAAGAATCTGGTCTTTCCTCAGAATTCAGCACAACTTTTAGCTAGGGGAATTAGATGAACATTTCAAGCCAGGAGACTGTCATTTAGAAAATTTAGAAAAGCCAGACCTGGAATCCGAGATGAGGTTAAGTCCCAGCCACACTCTACAAATTCGGTACCTTGGGCTAGTGATTTTAGTACTCTGCTTGCTATCTCTACATAAAATAAGCATTCCTATCTAGCTCACAGGGATCCCTACCATGAAAGGGGTAAAATGAGATATCTCTTATGAAAGTGACTTGTAAACAAAGAATTACACAGACCTATTATTCAGTAAGCAAAGAATTGTTGGCTGGCCTTAAAAAGGGCTGCAGTATTTCATGCCTGGCTTGTACCTTTTGTATATTAAGCACAAGAGATAATTTTCTAGATGACAGTCTCCTGGCTTGAAACATTCATCTAACTCCCCTAGCTAAAAAATTGTGCTGACTTCTTAGAGGAAGGACCAGAATTTTTCCATCTGCCTATACATAAAATAGGGTCAAAAAGTTTAACTCAAACAACTCACATGTGCAAGGTGGACAAATAATTAGTCTATGATTAATGTCATCTTTCTGCCAGGTTTCTAACTTAACTCACTTTAGACATAATCTGATTCAATAATGTAACTGGCTTCTTACAATCATGTTCAGTCTCTCTAGAGAAGGATGCTCAGGGTCCCAGCTTGCCTCTGCATGCCGCAGCCTCTCTCCCTAACTTGGCATCAAGGTGTATGGAAGAGTCAAGTGTTTGAGTCCCTAGGGACATTGTGGGGGCACCGATCTTATACTGGAGTTGTGGGTGCCCCCAGGCTCTGCTGGCCTTCCTTGTTGAAGCTGGTGTAACTGAGGCTCGTTCTTCTGATTCAGATGGTACTCCTGTGCTGACTCACCATAGTCCTGTTCTATCGGCTGCCGGTAAGGAGCTACTCACCACCACATCCGGGGTCAAGGGTCACCACTGCGCTATCAGCCCCCAAATGGGCCCACTGACGTGCAGTCCAGACACTTCCTGACAGAGGCATTAGGGCAACTCACTGTTGGCTTCTCCGTGCTGAGCCAAGGGGCGATTTCCCATGGCCGCACTCCAGAGAAAGAGCGGGGAGCCTTTCTGTCTGGCATTAGCCTCGCTTACCCTACACATGTTTCTCTTCAAGCCTAAACCTGGTGAAGGAAAAATGGGCAGCACACATCTTACCATCTTCCCTTCTCCCTTTTTGTCTGTATTCCCCATACACTTTTTATAAGACAGTGGATAGAGGAGGCAGCCTCTTCATTTTCCTGCATCCAGTCCTTCCCCCACCCAGACCAGAGGAGCTGGCTGCCATGAACAAAGAGCTTCCTCGCCCTGGGCAGGACTGCTTATTTGTTGATCCATCCAGTCTTAGGTATTGATATAAAGGGGAAATGAGGGAATCAAAACATTTCTCAAGACCCTATTTTAAATATCAAAATCTGAGGATGTCCTTGCTCTTTCCCTTAGCAACCCTTTTGTAATATGTCTGTTCTTCAGCCCTTCAGGGCAACATGTCTACCTGTGGGAGGCTGAGCCTGTATCCAGAAAGGGAGAAAAGGAAAGCAAACTAATACTTTTTAAAGATATTACCCCTGTGACAGACAGGGGGATACACTGCGGTGACATACAATGTTTCCATGGAAGGATGAGGAATGGAATTCAGATATAGACCTCCATCTGGAAGACCCATGCCCAGAGGCCTCTTGAGATCTTAGAACAAGGGATTCCCTGGTATTCAGGGAGCCTGGAAGATGCAGCCTAGAGAGGGTCCAAGTTTTCCAAGTGGTCAATCCTAGTATCAGTCTATGGCCAATATCCCAAAATACTCTTGCTGGTGATGGAGAGGAAGCAGTTGACTATGGCTAGCCTGACCCGTTATCTGCTGGGAGCAGGGCCACAAACCCAGATGTTCACAGGCAGTAGACCGAGAACACACATGTCTGAAGCAGTGGGCTATAAGGACTTTAGAGAGTGAGTGGGGCCTCCAGGGCACCACAGAGTAGAGACTTTTTAAAAAACGTTTTAAACATGGTTTCTTCCCTCACTCCTTTCCCCCCCTGCTAAAGCATTTAAGCCCAAATATATCCTGTAACCCAAATTTTGCATCTTTAGAATTTATATACAATTAAAATAATCCTAAATGATTGGTGTCCTCAGAGTAGAGAGGGGGTTGGCAGCACTGAGAAAGTAAGTAAAGCATCTCAAAAACATAAGTGAGGAGTTAGAAACTCACTAGCCACACTTCATGTAAAGAATCTGCCTGCCAGCGCAGGAGACACAGGGAACACAGGTTCAATCCCTGGTTTGGGAAGGTCCCCTGGAGTAGGAAGGGAACCCACTTGAGTATTTCCACCTGGAAAATTCCATGGACAGAGGAACCTGATGGGCTACAGTCCATGAGGGCTTGCAAAGAGTCGGCACGCACACTTCACATTCAACTTGAATGACACTTTAAAGTAAACTTTATTTCATCTACATTGATGGTGAAGAGGGTGTAGGTTGTATTAGTGGGGGATTTATTGCCTTGGCCAAAAAGTTCATTCAGGTTTCCATACAATGTTACAAAAAAAAAACCTGAATGAACTTTTTGGGCAACCCAATATTTCTATCATAATTGATCTTTAAAAAGTATACTAAGTCAGAAGTCACAAATCCAAATGGCCACAGGGCTCATGCAGGAAGGATCACTGTGTGCAGCAGGAGGTAAGCTATAGGATTGGGGGGCTGTGAAAACCTGGGGAGGCCTTCTGCCTGCACACACGCAAATGCAATGTTTTAATATAGTCTTGAGGGACAAAAAACATCTGCTGTGTCTCTGAGGTCAGCAGGACCCTTCTTGGGACCTCTGGTGTATGTGAACAACTCATGTATCTCCTGAAGAGATGGAACTGGTTTCTATTTCATAGAACAAGATTATGTTGGAATTAAATATCCCCTCGGTAAGAGCACACGTGTGTCTGTGGTCCCAACACAAAACCCAGGTCTATGACCCTTGAAGGGATTCTCTGTGAAAAAGATCAGTGAGAAGACCATGAAGATACAAATGTCACAGGTTTCAAAGTTTTCTCCTTAAAAAGAGGCCTGAGACACTCATTCCTTCTGCTTCTTCTCATTACTTTAGTAAAGGGTAACCTGAGTCAGAGAAAGCCATGGGTTAGCGGGAGGGAGTATGTGGAGAAAAGATAAATATTAGGAGAAAGCCCAGGCTTCTTGTATTAGTCCTGCCAGCTCTCCCTCACTTTACAACATTCAGTCTTTTTATAATAACTGAAATCAGTCAAGTTTGCCTGCAGATGTATTTCCCTGTGCTTGTCTAGTGCTTTTAAATCATTGGATTATTTTTCATCCTTCAGGAGTTAGAAGATCTCAGAGATCCCAGAGGCATTTGAGCCAACTTTCTGCCTGGGCTGAACAGAGGGGCCCTTCCCAGACCTCACTGTGCTCCCTGTTCACCACACCCCCATCACTCCCTTCTGTTCCCCCATCAGGGAGCTTGACTTTTAACATTATCTTGTGCTCTGCTGTGATTTTAGATTCCCGATTACTCATGCTTGCTGCCTGGCACCATGGAGAGCAGAGTCCATAATCTCTCTAGCGTTTCCTTCCCACCTCCCCTCACCTACTGCCCCTCAACCCCGGGTTGTAGTCAGGATCAACGCCACCCACTCATGCTCAACATTTTGCTGCTGGACTCAAGGGTATGACAAAGAGAACAAGATGCAGAGCGAGCATCCACAGAAATGTCTGCCTAGTAGGGAGTAGCTGCTTCAGAGGAATAATCATAACTCGGGTAATCCTGACTCTACGACGTGGCCTGAGACAGGCCAGGCTCTGGACAGCTGCTGGCCCAATTCAGGAGAAGATTTAGAATTCCTAAATTGACTTGTTCCAATAGTTACCACACATGAATTTCCTCTTTGTGAAAAAGAGCACACAGATCTTACTGACACGTAATAGTCGTGTTTTCTCCCTTTTATCCTTATCTCAGAAGAGAAAACAGGGGCTTCCCTGGTGGTCCAGTGGTTAAGAATCCACCTTTCAGTGCAGCAGACGTGGGTCCAATCCCTGGTCGGGGAACAAGATCTCACGTGCTGAAAGCACCTGAACCCGAGTGCCACAACTCCTGAGCCTGTGCACCATGACTAGAGAGTCCACGGGCGGCAATGAAAATACCCTCATGACGCAACAAAGATTCTGCATGCTGCAACCAAGATCCAGCACTGTCAAATAACTGATTAAAAAAAGAAAGCAAATACCAATAAACCTGATGATTATTAGAAGGCTGTGCTTGAGATAAAAATGAAATTTCCCTGCTCTTCTACGTTGATCACTTTGTTTTCTGTCTCTGTGTGTGAAGTTATAGACCCTACCAAAATCTTGTCAAATAAGATCTCCTCAAAAACCTACACTTCTAGCTTCACCACTTGCAGTGATTCATCCTTCTTTGGAAAACATCTGTGTACTCAGCAAGCATATGACTGCCCTGGATGTTTAGCCTGGGATTCAAGGTGTATCTACGCCATGGACCATCTGAAGATCTCATAGACTGATGGCTTCTCTTCTTCCTCCCAAGCAAAGACCAATCCTAAGAAGGTAAAAAAGGTCACTTTTGAAAAACAGGCACCATGTGTTCTGCGAAAACAAGCATGGGGTTGGAGGTGGCAGGCAGGGAAAAGGGACAGAATTATGACCAAATGCCATTCAGAATATTTTTTAAATACTTCCTAGCATAGTTGTCCTTCTTGATAATTGTTCTTTCCCTGCAGCCCTTCCATCTTTGCCCTAGAGAAGAGGAGGCCAAGTACTACCTGGGGCAGAAGGACATGTAGGGGCATTTCCTGTCGGTCGAGAAGGAGAAACAGGAAGTCCTTACTGTGAGGGGAAAGTAGTTGCAAGGCAGCCTGTGAGCAGTCAGATTAAGTTTCAGCTGGAGGAACAGGGAGTAACTTTCAAAACCCAGTTGTCTGCCAGGTGCCAGGATAAGGCATGTCCAGGCACCAATTTTGTCAGTAATATAATAAAACATTTTATCCTTATCTTTTTAAACTCCTGTATCATTTTTAATATGTTATAAATAGAAAACAGCTAAGATGGGTGCTGTTTATTAATTCCTTCTAAAACCCCCAGTAAGTATCAGGAGACCTTATGCAGAATATTAGCAATTCTCCCAAAGGGCAGCTTTGATTAAATTCTAACATCTTAAACAATCATAGGGATAAAATGGACTGTTGAACCTGGTTAAGGATCATGGTCAGCCTTCTATGGGAGATGGAAAGGAGTGAAATGAAACCACACTGTTACACAAAGGTAAGATTGAAAAGGACTCTGAGGGATGAAGCAATGGAAAAAAAAAAATTCTTGGCTCAATAACTAAGATGTTCTTGAAGGAATTCAATGTCATTAAAGCAAATTCAGGCTTCTGTTCTTCCTCCCAAGCCTAAGGGTATGAAAGATAACATTTATGAGAAAGAATAGGCATGCATAAACATCAGAATATTATATAGCACAAGAGTCAAAAATAACAAGGCAAGCCTTGGACATTCATGATGTTAACATTGGAACAGAAGGAATTAACAGGTTTTTAATTATTTTTTAAATAATTTTAAAATAATTTTAATAAATTATTATTTCTATAAAGAGGTGGCAGAACAGATGCTGGTGTTCTGGAACAACTACTCCATTTCCTGTGCCAGAAACCCTACATGTAACAGGACAAACTATGAAAGAGCCAAGGTGAAGGGCATCATTAAGATCAAAAGGAGACATGAACAAACCTGAAGCCATGAACGAACCTGAAGCTGTACACTTCCTGTCCCTTCTGCTCCCAGAGTGAGATCCATAGACAAAGCCTTGACCACCTCTTGCCAGTGAACCATGCATTCAGTGACCTTTTCTTCAAACCAACTTTTAGGTCAAAAGAGATTTTTTTTCCTTCACCAACTCCTTGGGCCTCTATCAGCATCCCATTGAATTGGAGGATATAGACAAGATAATGGATTCTTGAAGCCCTGTATGCTTCAAGATTTGAATCTTATTTCTTTTTTCATTAAGTGCAAGCCGTCTCTCCTACACCTTCCAAGTAAACCTACTCTTCTGTATTTGTTCATGTCATTCTTGCCTCTGGGATTCTGCATCACAGCCCACCCTGGAATCATATTCTCAATCTGGCCTATATCCCAGTCACTCATCCCTTGGTCCCACTCCCACCCCCAATTCACTAGGCTTTATACTATGTTTTTCAAAAAGCTATCACTATCCATAATTTTTCACCATAAACTATTGGAAAAGAAGTTGCTCTTTTAGAATTCACTCTGCCTAAATATGCAAATTCTAGGAGTTTGTTTATTTGCAAGATTTTTTATATATATGCAAGCAAGAGGGTAAATGCAGTTTGTGCACGTGAGGATGTTTGGATCATTCTTTTACTAGATTAGAGGCTCGTAGAGGGTAAGAAGAGATCTTGTCTGTGACATGTTACTTATCTCCTGAAACAGGTTATTAATGCTTTTAATAATGAAGATGAAATTCCCCACTGGTTTCATCCTCAAGACAGGAAAAAGGGGCAGGGTATGGGGAGAGACTGCTTGGTGCTTATTAGGCTTGCTATTATCAGAAAAAAAAACAGAAAATAACAAATGTTGGTGAAGATGTGGAGAAAAGTGAGCCCTACTATTAGAGGAAATGTAAAATGGTGCAACACCTAGGGAAAACAGCATGGAAATTCCTCAAGAAATTTAAAATACATCTACCATATAATCCAGCAATCCCATTTCTCAGCATACGCCCAAAAGAATTGAAAGCAGGATCTCAAAGAGACACATGCACACCCATGTTTGTTATAGCGTTATTAATAGACAAGAGGTGGAAGCAGATCAAATGTCCATCAACAGGTCAACAGATTAACAAACAAGATGTGACATATATGTAGAATGGAATATTATTTACCCTTAAAGAAGAAGGAAATTCTGTCCCATGCTGCAGTATGCATGAACCTTGAGGCCATTATGCTAAGTGAAAGAAGCCAGTCACAAAAAGACTATATGATTCTGCTTATAAGGGATCTAAAGTTGAACCCCATCTTTACCATTTTCTCACTATACAATTCTAAGAAAATTAAGCTCTCTATACCTTCATCTTCTTATCAATGAAATGGGTGTAATACTACTATCTACACATCATGGTATTGTTGTGGGGATTAAATGAGTCGATACACATAAATGCCTAGACCCACACTTGTTATCTAAGTGTTCTGTCAGTGTTAATTTAGGAAACCCTCATTTCCTAATAATCACCAGAATGGTTAAAACTGGTTTGGTTTGCATCTTACCGCAGCATGACTTGAGACTTCCCTGACAGCTCAGAATTTAAAGAATCTGCCTGCAATGCAGGAGACCCCGGTTCAGTCCCTGGGTCAGGAAAAATCTGCTGGAGAAGGGAAAGGCTACCCACTCCAGTATTCTGGCTGAGGGAATCCTATGGACTGTATAGTCCACAGGGTCACAAAGAGTCAGACACGACTGAGTGACTTTTACACCATGACCTGACCTCTATACGATGAAATTTACTTATTCAAAAATGTCAAAACCACGTATCCCCTTCAGAGTTTGTGCTTAGTTGCTTAGTCATGTCCAACTCTTTGGGACCCCATGGACTGCAGCCCACCAGGCTCCTCTGTCCTTGGGATTCTCTGGCAAGAATACTAGACTGGGCCACCATTATCCTCCTCCAGGGAATCTTCCCAACCCAGGGATTGAACCCAGGTCTCCCACATTGCAGGTGGATTCTTTACCACCTGAGCCACCAGAGAAACCCAAGAATACTGGAGTGTAGCCCATCCCCTCTCCAGGGGATCTTCCCAAGCCAGGAAACAAACCAGGGTCTCCTGCATTACAGGCAGATTCTTTACCAGCTTAGCTACCAGGGAAGCCCCCTTCAGAGTTTGCTAAGGATTAAATAAGGTGATCCATGTGAAACATTGTGTGGGGGGCCTGGTCCATGGTAACCAATCAGCTTTTGTTTGAGTTTTCATACAATCAATCAACAACTTTTAAAGGCATTCTTCTTAAGTCACATGAGAAAAAGAGTGCAAGACTCCATCTCTTGTTCTCATATTTATTCCTTTTTACTGAATAAAGATACACTTATGACCATGATATAGGAGAAAGGCCAGTAGAGTGGACATAGCGTGGGCAGAGTGCCAAGGAGGGGAAGAAACTCATGAAAAGACCTCGTGGAGTGGTGGCATCTAAACTGAACTTTCAAGAATGGGCAAGAGTTGATTCCTCCAGTTCCGTTCTTCTTTCTCAAGATTACTTTGGCTATTCGAGGTTTTTTGTATTTCCATACAAATTGTGAAATTATTTGTTCTAGTTCTGTGAAAAATACCGTTGGTAGCTTGATAGGGATTGCATTGAATCTATAGATTGCTTTGGGTAGAATAGCCATTTTGACAATATTGATTCTTCCAATCCATGAACACGGTATGTTTCTCCATCTGTTTGTGTCCTCTTTGATTTCTTTCATCAGTGTTTTATAGTTTTCTATGTATAGGTCTTTTGTTTCTTTAGGTAGATATACTCCTAAGTATTTTATTCTTTTTGTTGCAATGGTGAATGGTATTGTTTCCTTAATTTCTCTTTCTGTTTTTTCATTGTTAGTATATAGGAATGCAAGGGACTTCTGTGTGTTAATTTTATATCCTGCAACTTTACTATATTCATTGATTAGCTCTAGTAATTTTCTGGTAGAGTCTTTAGGGTTTTCTATGTAGAGGATCATGTCATCTGCAAACAGTGAGAGTTTCACTTCTTCTTTTCCTATCTGGATTCCTTTTACTTCTTTTTCTGCTCTGATTGCTGTGGCCAAAACTTCCAACACTATGTTGAATAGTAGTGGTGAGAGTGGGCACCCTTGTCTTGTTCCTGATTTCAGGGGAAATGCTTTCAATTTTTCACCATTGAGGGTAATGCTTGCTGTGGGTTTGTCATATATAGCTTTTGTTATGTTGAGGTATGTTCCTTCTATTCCTGCTTTCTGGAGAGTTTTAATCATAAATGGGTGTTGAATTTTGTCAAAGGCTTTCTCTGCATCTATTGAGATAATCATATGGTTTCTATCTTTCAATTTGTTAATGTGGTGTATTACATTGATTGATTTGCGGATATTAAAGAATCCTTGCATTCCTGGGATAAAGCCCACTTGGTCATGGTGTATGATTTTTTTAATATGTTATTGGATTCTGTTTGCTAGAATTTTGTAAAGGATTTTTGCATCTATGTTCAGTGATATTGGCCTATAGTTTTCTTTTTTTGTGGCATCTTTGTCTGGTTTTGGAATTAGGGTGATGGTGGCCTCATAGAATGAGTTTGGAAGTTTACCTTCTTCTGCAATTTTCTGGAAGAGTTTGAGTAAGATAGGTGTTAGCTCTTCTCTAAATTTTTGGTAGAATTCAGCTGTGAAGCCATCTGGTCCTGGGCTTTTGTTTGCAGGAAGATTTCTGATTACAGTTTCGATTTCCTTGCTTGTGATGGGTATAAGCAAGGTGAAAAGACAGCCCTCAGATTGGGAGAAAATAATAGCAAATGAAGAAACAGACAAAGGATTAATCTCAAAAATATACAAGCAACTCCTGCAGCTCAATTCCAGAAAAATAAATGACCCAATCGAAAAATGGTCCAAAGAACTAAACAGACATTTCTCCAAAGAAGACATGCAGATGGCTAACAAACACATGAAAAGATGCTAAACATCACTCATTATCAGAGAAATACAAATCAAAACCACAATGGGGTACCATTACTCGCCAGTCAGGATGGCTGCTATCCAAAAGTCTACAAGCAATAAATGCTGGAGAGGGTGTGGAGAAAAGGGAACCCTCTTACACTGTTGGTGGGAATGCAAACTACTACAGCCACTCTGGAGAACAGTATGGAGATTTCTTAAAAAACTGGAAATAGAACTGCCATATGACCCAGCCATCCCACTTCTGGGCATACACACTGAGGAAACCAGATCTGAAAGAGACACGTGCACCCCAATGTTCATCGCAGCACAGGACATGGAAGCAACCTAGATGCCCATCAGCATATGCATGGATAAGGAAGCTATGGTACATATACACAATGGAATATTTCTCAGCCATTAAAAAGAATTCATTTGAATCAGTTCTAATGAGATGGATGAAACTGGAGCCCATTATACAGAGTGAAGTAAGCCAGAAAGATTAAGACCATTACAGTATACTAACACATATATATGGAATTTAGAAAGATGGTAATGATAACCCTATATGCAAAACAGAAAAAGAGACACAGAAGTACAGAACAGACTTTTGGACTCTGTGGGAGAAGGCGAGGGTGGGATGTTTCAAGAGAACAGCATCAAAACATGTATATTATCTATGGTGAAACAGATCACCAGCCCAGGTTGGATGCATGAGACAAATGCTTGGGCCTGGTGCACTGGGAAGACCCAGAGGGATCGGGTAGAGAGGGAAGTGGGAGGGGGGATTGGGATGGGGAATACATGTAAATCCATGGCTGATTCATGTCAACGTATGACAAAAACCACTACAATATTGTAAAGTAATTAGCCTCCAACTAATAAAAATAAATGAAAAAAAAGGAAAAAAATTGTACTATTAAAATGTCTTTATATATTTGGATTAAAGAAATTATATCCAAAAAAAAAAAAAAAAGAATGGGCAAGAGTGTCTTTTGGAATTACTATTTTCTCTGGGTATATGGGTGTATAGTAGTGGGATTACTGGATCATATGGTAGTTCTGCTTTTAGTTTAAGGAAACTATAATGTAAAAAGACACATACACCCCAATGTTCATTGCAGCATTATTTACAGTAGCCAGGACATGAAGCAACCTATTTGTTCATTGACAGAGGAATGAATAAAGAAGATGTGGTACATATACACAATGGATTATTAGTCATAAAAAGGAATGAAATTGGGTCATTTGTAGAGATGTGCATGGACCTAGAGTCTGTCATACAGAGTGAAGTCAGAAAGAAGGAAATACTGTATATTAGCACACATATGTGGAATCTAAAAATATAGTACAGATGAACATATTTGCAGGGCAGAAATAGAGATGCAGATATAGGGAATGGATGTGTGGACTTGGAGGAGGCAGGGAGGTGGGATAAATTGGGAGGCTGGGATTGACATATGTGCACAGCCACGTATAGAACAGATAGCTAGTGGGAAGCTGCCATATAACACAGGGAACTCAGCTCAGTGCTGTGATGACCTAGGGGGGTGGGACTCTTGTTGCTATTCAGTCACTAAGTCATGTCCGACTCTTTGTAATCCCATGGACGGCAGCATATCAGGCTTCCCTATCTTTCACTATCTCCCCAAGTATTCTCAAACTCATGTACATTGAGTCTGTGAGGCCATCCAACCATCTCATCCTCTGTCACCCCATTTTCCTCTTGCCCTCAAGTCTTTCCCAGCATCAGGGTCTTTCCCAATGAGTCAGCTCTTCACATCAGGATGGGTGGGATGGGGAGTAGGATACGGGGAGAAGTCTGAGATGGAAGGGACAAATGTATACATTTAGCTAATTCACTTTGTTGCACAGCAGAAACTAACAACAGCACTGTAAAGCAGCTATACCCCAATTAAAAAAAAAAAGATGGACAAGACTTTAACAGGGAGGAATAGTGGGACTGGAGGTATAGCTTCATTTCCCGAGTGAGGAAATTGCACCTGAGTGTAGAATTCACTTGCTCCAGGGGCCCCAGTGAGCAGGTTGGCAGGATCCAGACCTGAACCCAGTCTGGGTGGCTCACAACCCACACTCTCACCCACTGATTTCTCCAAGAGTCTTTACACCTTCCTCTTTCAGGCTAAGATTTAGGGAATAAAATTTTTCAATATTAGAAAATTCAAATTAATCTAGAAAAAACTTTCTGGCCCAGTTAATGTCCTCCCTCCCATAGCTATGAGCCCTCTAGCTGGCCTGTCTTTACCTGACATACATGAGTGTCCATCACACCTGAACCCTGGGAGGCCCCAAAGAGTTAAATTTAAAATCACATTGCATTCTGGGGAACAAGAGGCCTGAGGCTTTGATCTTGTCCCTGTCTCCACATTGCAGATGTGGATAGAGCTGCTCCTTATGGAAAGGGTCAAGCCTCTCAGTAGGGCTGCAAGGGTGACAGGATGGCACTAACTTTGATGCTGGGAGATTTATTTCATCTTGAGTTTTTCCTCCCCAAGTAGAGATGGTGATATTTACTATATATTCCTCACACAATGACCACAGCCCAGGCTAATGAATGTTTCTATTTATCTCAGGGAGGCACCGAAACCTTTAAGGAAAAACAATTTGGAGCTCTATGATATTTATTGGATGCTCATGATCCAGTGGGGACCCACTGGTCACCAATGGCAGCAACGTTTCAGAAACAAGCTCGCTATAAACCAAATAAACTATCCAGGGTAATGGTCTGTCCTCTTTTGCCCACCAGGAGTCACAGTCATCTATCTTCCATTGATTCCAGTTTTCTTCTCAGAGTCTTTTTCAAGTTATAGGTCATAGAAGACCTTGACTGACACCAGATGCAATTAGATTTGCCAGAAAGTAAGAATTCAGAGATGGTGCAATAGATTATGCCAGAGCTACATCTTACAGAGAAGATGGAAAACCAAGACGAAGAAAGCTAGTGGGGACATATCTGCAAGGATTACTCCCTCCACACCATCTGTTAGTATCAGCAACTCCCACTGATGGACATTTCTGAGGGGTCAGTCACCGTGGCCACCTGCTTTAAATGCCTGTTACTCCACACAAAAACCCTGGAAAATCTGTAGTACTGCTTATACTTTACAGTTAAAGAAATGGAAGCTGAGAGGAGTTAGGAAATTTGTTCAAGGTCACACAGCTAGCAAATGGCAGAACTGACATTTGAAAACAGTTCTATCTAATCTCAGATCTCCTGCCAACCTTCTCCCACACGCCCCAATCCTGTAACTGGTGTCCTGGACACCCGACCACTCTGGAAGCAGGAAAGGAAGGGGATAGAAGTCGGTGATTATAGTTGAGTAGGCATCTCCTAGGCCTCGACTGTTATAACAAAGTTGATCATCAGGACACATATGGCTCAAGTTCATGACTCAACCATTACTGGAACAAGAAGAGGTTTTAGCAGAAGACAGACCCAAGGTCCATCTAGCCACAAATTATGGAGCTTCTCAGAGCTTTTCTGAATTCTCTTCCAGAAAAGTGGAGCTCACACCACCCGGTTCATAAGGTCGTTATGAAACTGAGTTACTTAACATACATTAAATCATCTAGAAAGTAGTAAATGCCTGAGCAATGCTAATCCCCCCAACCCCTCCTCATAGCCCCATGATTCCATTCTTCTGTCTCCCAGTTTTACGAGATGAGCACACAGCCCAACAGAATAAGCTGAGTCAACCAAATGTGTAACCTTGCCACAGCCTGGGTTTCTCTTTCACAGTTTCTTTTTCTGAAACTTTATAACTGACTGAAAAAAAAAAAATGTTTTGAATAAAAACCTACCCTTTGCCAATCTATTCCCTTTATGTCACTCCCTTTTCTATATAAACCTCACATGTGGGAAACAAAATGTACTTGATAATATGCTTTCAAATATAATTTCCTTCCTTCCATCTTCCCTGTGGGCATAGCTCCCAGAAAAAGTCTTCATACCTCATTAAAAAAAAAAAAAAAAAATCACTGACTTTATGAAGAGTTTAGTTCTGGCTAGTCTTTCTCAGTCCCGAAAGATCTGGCTGTTGTAGATTTTCCCTCATAAATACCCTAAAGGAGAATGACAATAGAAAAAACAAACCTCCACAGGAAGGCTATAAATCTTATTACTGTTTAAGGCATTATGTTTATGACTTGCCACCCTTGATAAACAAAGATGCAACTTTAATACACGTGACAAAGAAATGCTAATTATGTGATGTGAATCAGATATTAGCTAATGGTAGGAAGGTCACTGTTTTGTAATATATATAAATATATCAAATCAACATGCTGTACACCTTAAGCTTAAAAAGTCATATGTGAATTATATTTCAATAAAGCTGGGGGAAAAAATAATACATGTGACCCAATAGTTACATCCAAATGCTTTGAATTATACTGTCCAACACAACAAAATCCATTTTGATTTGTATAAGACTGTGGTTTATTTTGGTATCTTTGTTACTTTGAAATCCCTCTCACACACTCATGCTTCTAGCCTGTCCTGTCCTACCATCCTTTTAACAATACAATTTTATAGTATCCCACGGATGCCTGGAAAGAATTTTAGTACCTGGAAGGCAGATGCCATGTAATTCATTCTGGTTCTTGGTTCAGGGCCTTGCACATAATGGATGCTCAGTAAGTATTTAAAGTCAGTTGAACTGCATCTTATTCATCTTTCAGATGTCAAATAGAGCCTAAACAATTACCAGGTATCTAGGCCAGACTTTATATCCTTTGTTATTTTATTGAGCTGGTGGATTGTTAACTTTAAGGCAAGCATGGTACTTTACATGGGAGAGCACATTGTACAGTAAAACATTCCCAGGATATTCAATTAACTGGGAATTAATTTGAACATCCCATGTAATGAACAGTTAGTGAGCTGGAGAAAGCAGCTTGGGTCCTACTTCACAACTCTTGTGGAAAACAAATAATTGATGTTAATTCTTGCAGCAGAAAGATCAAGGAAGGATTCACTTAAAGTGTGAAAGTATCATTTCTCATGTTGATAAGGACCTAAGGTTTTTCCAGTTTGTAAAAAGGCTCCGATTTTGTGACTATTGTACTACTTGACACTAAGCAATGTAGGACACTTCAGTAGCGTAAAAAATGACCTAGATTTAAAGTGAGAAATTTGTGAGGTTGAGACACCCTGATCTAGATTAAGCTCTGCCACTTGCTACTTGTGTGACCTTGACTAAGTGACTTTCCTTAACTGTGATAGGGAACATGGAATTCCTTCCCTATGTAGCTTGTAAGTTCTGTGAAGATCCAGTATGGTAATAAAGAAGTATTTGATAAACTAAGTATATAAATATGCTGTAAGTATTAAAGCATATTTAAGAAAACAAATAAGAATCCTGGGAGAAATAACAATAACCTCAGATATGCACATGACACCACCCTTATGGCGGAAAGTGAAGAGGAGCTAAAAAGCCTCTTGATGAAAGTGAAAGAGGAGAGTGAAAAAGTTGGCTTAAAGCTCAACATTCAGAAAACTAGGATCATGGCATCTGGTCCCATCACCTCATGGGAAATAGATGGGGAGACAGTGGGAAAAGTGTCAGACTTCATTTTTTTTGGCTCCAAAATAACTGCAGATGGTGACTGCAGCCATGAAATTAAAAGACGCTTACTCCTTGGAAGGAAAGTTATGACCAACCTATATAGCATATTAAAAAGCAGAGTCATTACTTTGCCAACAAAGGTCCATCTGGTCAAGGCTATGGTTTTTCCAGTGGTCATGTATGGATGTGAGAGTTGGACTGTGAAGAAAGCTGAGCACCGAAAAATTGATGCTTTTGAACTGTGGTGTTGGAGAAGACTCCTGAGAGTCCCTTGGACTGCAAGGAGATCCAACCAGTCCATCCTAAAGGAGATTAGTCCTGGGTGTTCATTGGAGGGACTGATGTTGAAGCTGAAACTCTAGTACTTTGGCCACCTCACGAGAAGGGTTGACTCATTGGAAAAGATCCTGATGCTGGGAGGGATTGGGGGCAGGAGGAGGAGGGAAAGACCAAGGATGAGATGGCTGGATGGCATCACCAACTCGATGGGCATGGGTTTGGGTAGACTCCGGGAGTTGGTGATGGACAGGGAGGCCTGCGTGCTGTGATTCATGGGGTCGCAAAGAGTTGGGCAAGACTGAGTGACTGAACTCAACTGAAGAAAATAAAAAGTTCCTGAGTCATGAGTGCACAAGCCTCAGCCAGCCAGTGCACCTCAAAACAAGCAGCCCCAAGGGGTCAGGTCAAGGACATAGCTTCAAACACAGCCCTCTAGCAAGAAGGCCAGTTTTCCCTAGGAGCCCAGGTTTACCTCATAGCAGGTCTTAATCCCCAAGGCTATTCTAGACCAAATGGAATCCCTCAGAAAGCATTTGGGAGATGCCTGGGGGAGCTTCTAGGGAAGGGTACCTGGTTCTCACCACTGTTGGCCTCCATCAGACCCCAAGGTGGTGACCAGCTAGCCTACCCTGAGGTAGACTTCCAACTAGAGACAACCCGGAAAACCAAATTGGTTTCCACTCCAGTGGCAGTTCCTTGAATACAGAAACATTTATAGACTGAAAATAATTTGTCAAAGACATTCTACTAAAAGGTGGTGATCTCAAACCCTGGAGTTTAGGGATTAGTCATGAGTCCAGGCACAGCCCAAATGCTTATGGAAACAGCAGCAAAGCAGTGCAGAAAAGCAGTTAGTATCAAAACATAAGGTGGCCAATTCTTTTTAGCTGATGAAAACTCTGGCAGAAAAGTAGTTTTAAATGTTTTTCTTTCTAGGCAATCCTTGGAGATGAAATTATCTAGAACTGTCTTCACAAATCATATGCTTACTTGATTGGAAGAGGTAGAAGGGAGAATGTAGGTACACCTCAAAGTCCAAATGTTTAATTTATTGTAAATCCTAGAAATTTAGGATATTTAGTGACATGCCCCCAAAGCTAAGGAACTGTACATGAAATTCTTAGATTTTTCTTTGAGGTTTGGCATTAGTATTACTTCAGCCAACATGCATCAGTCTCCTCTAATTTAATAATACAGAGTAAACCTCTACAGTTATACTCAAAATAGACGTTAAGATAAGAATTAAGATGTGCGGATACAAATCTTAAAGAACTTAACATGGAAAAGAACAAAGCATAAATCATAGATATCTGTCACTTTTTTGGTCACTTTAAGTAAGTTGTCTTCAGTGGGAAGTTCAGAGTTAAGGAAAGATTTCTAAATATATATGGCCATGAATTATAAAACATGAGGATGGGAGTATTTCTTCAAATCCTTGAAAACAAAATGTTAGTGATTGTGGTACAGTACTATTGGCCCTAGTTTGAAAAAAAAAAAAAATTCCTATCAGAAAACTTACTAAAAAAAACCTGAGAATGAAAAATCCCTGATTCTTCCTACACTCTGCCTATAAAAACACTCTAAATCCTAACTTAATTGAAATGTGCTTATTTCTTTCTCCTTAAGTGATCCCTGGATTTGGAACCATAATAAAAGATCAATGACTTATGGGCTCCTCTCAACCACCCAATTGCAAAGCACTTTGTTAAGGGTACTCAAAGACAGATCAGATCTCATGAGGTTCCTGCCATCACTTTACTGGAATGCTTAAATTTTCAGTTTTATTGAGGAAAATATGAGGGAAAATGGAAAATATGATCATAAGAGATTAATGTGTTTAATACACCATAAGATATTTTATAAAGCAGAATATGATTACTTATTCTGTACACAGGGTCAACTAAGGGTTATTAAAGGAATTAAGAGCAAATGGAAAAGAGCCAGGGAGACATCACTGAGAGAGGGATCAGAATTTTTTCAAAGATGAATAGGATTGTGATAGAATAAATAGGGAAGGAACTTCATTATGCCAAACAAAATGCAAAAGTGAGGGGAAAAAAATGGAGGACTAAGGGCTGAACAGTTTGATTGGACCAGAGGGTGAAGTTAAGCCACCATAAGGAAGACTGGGGGAAAAAAAAAAATGTTGTGAAGGACCTGAAAGCTAAATTTTAATTTGCTATTTAAAAAATGAAGGGAGAGAGAAGGAAAACCCTCTTGATGACCCATCCCTGACTCCAATGGCATAATTAAAACATATTTTAATGAGATTAATTTAATAGTTCAACATGTAGAAAAGGAAAGGGCCAATAGCCACATGGATCAAAGCCAAAAACAAGGTATCCAGCAGTTCTTCCAAAGTTCAGCTTCTTTAGCTATCCAAAGCTATGTTTACTAAGAATGACATAATACCAACTTTGATTTATTTACTAAAAGACTGTTCATATAAAAATAGCTGTCAATTATTTAAGTATGTTTTCTGCATGCCAATTGATATTATTAAAAATGAATCCTCCTCTTGTGGATTCTACCACTCCAGTTGAAAGATGGTTCAATGAAAACCATGGATGATAGACTATCATGAAGTCTTGATTCAATTATCTTATAATGGCTAAATGATAGAAATATTGTTCAAATCATGAAGCCCAAAAGTTCTATTGGTTCCTACACATCAGAAGCATTGTGCTAATTTCTGGGAACCAAATTTTTAGAATGACATTAGTTAATGTACCAGAATTGTCCAGAGTAGGCAACCAAGTTAGTAAAGAATCTGAATATAAAGCCAAACAATGGAAGGAGCAATTCAGATCCCTTACAAATCTACTTACTGCCAAATTTAGACTTAAATTGAAGAAAGTGGGGAAAACTACTAGACCATTCAGGTATGGCCTAAATCAAATCCCTTATGATTATACAGTGGAAGTGAGAAATAGATTTAAGGGACTAGATCTGATAGAGTGCCCGATGAACTATTAACAGAAGTTTGTGACATTGTACAAGAGACAGGGATCAAGACCATCCCCAAGAAAAAGAAATGCAAAAAAGCAAAATGGCTGTCTGAGGAGGCCAAATAGTTGTTAAAAGAAGAGAAGCCAAAAGCAAAGGAGAAAAGGAAAAATACACCCATTTGGATGCAGAGTTCCAAAGAATAGCAAGGAGAGATAGGAAAGCTTTTCTCAGTGATCAATGCAAAGAAATAGAGGAAAACAATAGAATGGGAAAGACTAGATATCTCTTCAAGAAAATTAGAGATACCAAGGGAACATTTCATGCAAAGATGGGCTCAATAAAGGACAGAAATGGTACGGACCTAAGAGAAGCAGAAGATTTTAAGAAGAGGTGGCAAGAATACACAGAAGAAGTAAACAAAAAAGACCTTCACAACCCAGATAATCACATTGGTGTGATCACTCACCTAGAGCCAGACATCCTGGAATGTGAAGTCAAGTGGGCCTTAGGAAGCATCACTATGAACAAAGCTAGGGGAGGTGATGGAATTCCAGTTGAACTATTTCAAATCCTAAAAGATGATGCTGTGAAAATGCTGCACTCAATATGCCAGCAAATTTGGAAAACTCAGCAGTGGCCACAGGACTGGAAAAGGTCAGTTTTCATTCCAACCCCAAAGAAAAGCAATGTCAAAGAATGCTCAAACTACCACACAATTGTACTCATCTCACACGCTGGTAAAGTAATGCTCAAAATTCTCCAAACCAGGCTTCAGCTATACATGAACAATGAACTTCCAGATAGATGTTCAAGCTGGTTTTAGAAAAGGCAGAGGAACTAGAGATCAAATTGCCAAAATCCGCTGGATCGTTGAAAATGCAAGAGAGTTCCAGAAAAAAAACATCTATTTCTGCCAAAGCCTTTGACTGTGTGGATCACAGTAAACTGTGGAAAATTCTGAAAGAGATGAGAATACCAGACCATCTGACCTGCCTCTTGAGAAATCTGTAATGCAGGTCAGGAAGCAACAGTTAGAACTGGACATGAAACAACAGACTGGTTCCAAATAGGAAAAGGAGTACATCAAGGCTATATATTGTCACCCTGCTTATTTAACTTATATGCAGAGTACATCATGAGAAATGCTGGGCTGGAAGAAGCACAAGCTGGAATCAATATTGCTGGGAGAAATATCAATAACCTCAGAAAGGCAGATGACACCACCCTTATGGCAGAAAGTGAAGAAGAACTAAAGAGCCTCTTGATGAAAGTGAAAGAGGAGAGTGAAAAGCTTGGCTTAAAGCCCAACATTCAGAAAACTAAGATCATGGCATCCAGTCCCATCACTTCATGACAAATAGATGGGGAAACAGTGGAAGACTTTATTTTTAGGGGTTCCAAAATCACTGCAGATGGTGATTGCAGCCATGAAATTAAAAGAAGCTTATGGAAGGAAAGGAAGGAAGGAAAGTTATGACCAACCTAGACAGCATATTAAACAGCAGAGACGTTACTTTGTCAACAAAGGTCTGTCTAGACAAGGCTATGGTTTTTCCAGTAGTCATGTATGGATGTGAGAGTTGGACTATACAGAAAGCTAAGCACTGAAGTATTGATGCTTTTGAACTGTGGTGTTGGAGAAGACTCTTGAGTGTCCCTTGGACTGCAAGGAGATCCAACCAGTCCATCCTAAAGGAGATTAGTCCTGGGTGTTCATTGGAAGGACTGATGCTGGAGCTGAAACTCCAGTACTTTGGCCACCTGATGCAAAGAACGGACTCATTGGAAAAGACCCTGATGCTGGCAAAGATTGAGGGCAGGTGGAGAAGGGGACAACAGAGGATGAGATGGTTGGATGGCATCACTGACTCAGTGGACATGGGTTTGTGTAAACTCCAGGAGTTGGTGACGGACAGGGAGGCCTGGCGTGCTGCGACACATGGGGTCGCAAAGAGTCGGACACAACTGAGCGACTGAACTGAACAAATCTACATGCCCCATCTATTATATAATATGTAAAATACAAGAAAATACAAATATGAGAACAATGAGAAGCACAGAAACTTTCACCAAGTGTTAAAGAACCATTCTGAATAAAAAGCACTAGTCTGTACTACTCTGGATATAGATCATAAGCAGTAGGTTGAAAATATAGTGGAGTAACTTTGGATGTATATAAGTTCAGACAACCAAATATAATCGTTTGACAATAGAACAGAACTCCTCAGCATATACTGACCTTTCTAACACCAGAAGTTTAAATCAGAAGCCAAACCACCATATGTCAAGGAGGCTATGGGAGTCAGTCTTTAATTTAATGCAAAATCTAGGATTTAATTCAACCCTTACATCTCCATCCTAGAATATTCTCCTCTCCTGAGAATCACTTTGTTTGTCTACCAGGAACTGAAGCCTACTCCAGCTAGCTTAAGCCAAAGGAAAGTTTTACTAGAAGGAACTAGGGGTGTCTCAAGAATCCAAAAGGCAAGAAAAGTAGTTAGGCCATAGAAGGGACTGGAAGAAAGGACAGAAGATGGTCAGGATCCAAGAAGTAATCTGTTTCTCAGTCTCTCCCTCTCTTCCTCTCCTTCTTCCCTTCCCCTTTCTCCATTTTTTATACCTTTTGATTTATATACATATGTAAGTGTGCATACATAAACATATGTGTGTGTGTGTGTGTGTGTGTATATATATATCAACATTCTGACAGCAGCAATAACTCCCATCTATGTGAAAGCCTCATTTGGATCCTCAGAACAACTGTAGAGGTCAGGTCAGTGTATTACTATCTTCACTTAATTTTGAGTCAGCTTTAACAATCTGTGAAATGAAATCTACCAGTCTTACACTAATGGTCTAGCTGGGCCTACATCCAGGATTTCCCAGGTCTTTTCAACTGCTCCTGTCACACAATGTGCTGCCTCCTGCAATCAAATTTATTTTTTAATAAGTTAGTAAACTCAGATAAGAATTACTTCACAACCTGATGAGTAACAACCGCCTGTTATGTATCTTTTCACAACATGTTGCTTTCAATTACTACATTAACTTGAACTTGGCCTTGAAAATATTCAAAGAATGTTATAGACAAGGACAGATACATAACTGCAGTTCCTTCTGCCTGGGACACTCCTTGCCCCTCTCCCCAGTATACATCTCTTCGCCATTTCCCCCAGTAGGATATAAGCTCCATGAAGAAGTGCCTAGAATAGCACTTGATGCAGTGTAGATGCATGATAAACATTTGTTGAATGAATAAATAAATCCATCTCTCTGTTGCAGAATCTATGGCCCTCCAGGAAGTCTGGATCCCCTTACAATGAAAGGAATAACTTTCTTGGAGTCCTTGCTTGATTTTGCTTTGGAGAAACTGTATTGAAAGCTTAATACAACTTAGAACAAGAGAAGTAGGTGGGATAATTTTCTAAGAACAGTAAGGTCTCCTTTGAAACCTGCCTAATCCAATAGAAAAAATGAAGGAGAGAACTGAAATAACAGACCCACATTAAAAATGGTAGACATAGATTTATTAATGCTTTGGTTGAGATACTGAAAGGGGACAAAATAGTGACGAGTGGAGCTACTTGGAGAAGACTGAGAATGTGGGTTCCCAGCATCCAGAGCAAAAGGAGAATTGCCATGGGACAGAAAAGGGTAGCTCATCTTCCCTCTAATAATATTGAGAACCCAACTTCTTGCAAGTGAAGAAAAGTCAAATTCAAGGCCACTACAGAGTCCAGAGTACTGGTTTCAAGTACAGCTTTGAGCGTAGTTCAAGTAATGTGATCAGGACCAAATTTCTTTCCTTACACCTCTCTGCCTTTTTCTATCTTGGTTCTATCTTCAGTTGCCTTTCACTCTGGGGCTGTAAGAGATTGCAGTATCTCTAGCCTACATCCTTCCAGCTTCAAGTTTAACAGGAAAGAGTTAATCTGCTTTGGTGACATCAATTACCCATGTCCCAGAATTGAGTCTCATTAACTGATTGGCCAGATACCCATCTCCAACTCCATCTCCAGAGATACCCATCTCCAACCCAACTACTGTGGCTAGCAGAATGGCATGTGTAGATTGACCCATGCCTAGGTCTCATGCTCCATTGTTAAAATCAAGTATGGAGTCAACTTCTTTTGAAACACATAGACTAAGAGTGGAGAGAAAGATGGCTCCCCTCAATGGACTATTAGAGTGTATGTTTCCTAAAAAGGCAAAGTAGATATTAGACTGAAAAACAACTAGTGCTTCCTCCATTTTCCAACTAAGACCAAGTGTGTCTTATCCTAGTTGGCCAAGAGTATGCTTTAGGATTCTGCTTTTCGGAATTCCTCAAAACAATCAGAGGTGGTAAAAATTTGGGAGACAAATGTAAATTAACATCTGGCTCCAGCTTATATTTGCTATGTGAACTAAAGCAAGATATTTAACCTCACTGGTCAATTTCTTATTTATAATATAGTGATAAGTTTTCCCCATAGAATTATTAGGACTTGAGTAAAATATGTATCTTTATTTCTTAGCTCAATGACTGTCTAGTAAATCCCAAAAAGGATAGCTACAATGATGATATTAACCACAATGGTATCTGGAACTACATCACTGCTAGTAGAACTTAGTTACTAACCTATTTCTCTATTCCACTACATTCAGCATACTCAAGATGGCATAGTTCGCCCAAAGAAGGTGCTGTGGCCACCCTAGCCCACGTGTTCCACCTTTCTTTGATCTACCATCTCAGGTCTAAAAAACTAAGATTTCATTAGTCTTATTTTTTTTTACACCTTAATGTATGTTAGGGCTTTCCTGGTGGTTCAGCTGGTAAAGAATCTGCCTGCAATGCAGGACACCTGGATTTGATTCCTGGATTGGGAGGATCCCCTGGAGAAGGGAATGGCTACCAATTCCAGTATTCTGGCCTGGAGAATTCCATGGACTCTATAGTCCATGGGGTCGTAAAGAGTTGGACACCACTGAGCGACTTTCACTTTACTTCACTGTATGTTAAAGCAAAAATAGGGCCTCCCTAGTGACTCAGACAATAAAGAATCTGTCTGCAATGCAGAAGACCCAAATTCTATTCCTGGGTCAGGAAGATCCCCTGGAAAAGGGAATGGCTACCCACTCCAGGATTCTTGCCTGGAGAATTCATGAACAGCGGAGCCTGGTGGGCTAGAGTCCATGGGGTTGCAAAGAGTTGCACATGACTGAGCGACTAGGCACACACACAATGCAAAAATACTTTATCTTTTCCACAAAAGGTTAACTAGCTCTACCTTTGAAAAAGGCAAAACTCTATCACTGAAAAAGAAAAATATCAAATCCCTTTGGAAAGCTGACCAAACACTGAAAGCCCTGTTTAAAACAAGCACATTTTCCTCCAGGTCACACTCTCTGCATCTGTAACTTTGGCATACTCTACAAAACCCCCTTTTCTTGGGCAACTGAAACATTCAGTTTATCACCCCCTGTTGCTAGGGCTTAATGAAGCTGGTTCATTGACAGAAATAGGCAAATTTTCTTAATATTTCTCAGCATCTTCCCTGCATCAAGCTAAATGGAGCTTTCATCTTAAATATTAAAACCTCGTATTTCTGCTTCTCTTTGAACATGCTGCCTAAACTACAGGCTCTCAATGACACTGGGAAGGACTTACTTGGACCACTAGATGGAAGGCAATATTTCTCTGTACATTTTAGCAGTCTGTGTTTCTAATGCTTTCTCTATGTCCTTTCTTTGCCTTTCGCTATGACTAGCAAATCCTCAGAAGGCCTCTTGGCACTATCCGTAATTCAGCTTGTCCTCATTCAATTTGATTCTACTTTAGAATAAATAATAGCTCATTATGGTCACTTTTGTCACACTGTGAGTATCCCTGACATCAGAGGAGAAATTCAGTTTTATCGTTTGGGTCACAATCTGAAGTATTCCTAGTACATATTTTTTGTGTTTCTTTTGGTATTAAAAATTTCATAAGAGTTTAACATCTTTTTTCATGGGACATTTTTTAAAGTCTAGTTTTCTAACATCTCTATAAGGAGGTAGATTGGGGACCATTAGGCCACTCAAATGATGTTACAGCCTTCAGATTTACTTTAGGAAATGTTAGAGGGCAAGAAGAATTTTGTGTTAGAGAGTATGTAGTCTCAGGAGATGGAGAAGGAAATGGCAACCCACTCCAGTGTTCTTGCCTGGAGAATCTCAGAGACGGGGGAGCCTGGTGGGCTGACATCTATGGGGTCACACAGAGTTGGACACGACTGAAGTGACTTAGCAGCAGCAGTCTCAGGAGAAAACTTTAAACTGTATGACTCCTTGATAACATTCAAAATACTTTTTCTTCATCATGCAGCTATGAGAGCCCAACAGGCAAAAGTTTAAAAATAAAACAGAACACCAATGAAACTAATCGCAGCTCATCACATGTTGTCATGAGGTGGCTAAAACCAGCACATATTCTCTGCTAGTTAAACAAAAAAAAAAAGAATCCTTGCATGAGATATTCACTTTGTTAAACCTATCTGCATAACGACTGCAAAAACAATGATTCTGATATTTTTTTCTCTTTAAAATAAATAAAACTTCTAGAAGAAAACACTTCCAGGCTACATTCTCCTGGACTAATGAAGCCAGAACAGAGCATTTTTTTCCCATGATTGTCATGAAAATGAAATTTCTCAACTTAAGTCTTTCTAACCAGGCGATTTGACAACACTAACACCCTTGTTCTTCAACAACAGCTTGTTTCCCTAGAAGACATCTGCTTTTAAGATATTAAGAAGTGTTCTTTTTAAAAAATCAAATCCTATTTATTAACCTTGATTTTCTCCCACTCAAATTTTACCTTTGCTTTCAAAAGACAAAGATACATTTTGATTCTTCGGGATTTTTATATCATCTTCCTTTCAGACTTACAGTCACTATTCTTCTATGAGCTTCTTAAGATTACAGTGCTTGCTGGAATTTGAAGGAAACCAAAGTCTTGGGATATTATACAAGGCTTTATGTCAGAGAACATGCTCCCAACCCATCTGAGAGAGTTCCAGGTAAGCAGAGAGGATTGTGGTAAAGTCAATAACTACACAAGACTTCCCTGCTCCCTCTGATAATTCATGCTAGCTTTCTTATGAGCTCATCCTTGCTTGCTCCATCCTTATGGAGCTTACAGACAGAAAAGAAGGTCCTTCATTCATGTTTCTCTGGGCCCTGGCAGTCACTCAGCTAGTCTTGGCTATGCATGTCATTCAAGATCAGACACTGGGTTCTCCTCCTTCTTGGGCTCAGCCTGGCATCTAGAGCTCTTCTTCTGAAAGAGGTTCCAATGACTCAGCCTGATTCCCTCTCCTCTTGAGTCATCACTGCATTTTTTATTCCTTGGGTTTGCTGCTACCCCCACCATCAAGTTGGCTGAATGATGCTGAATGTATCAACTCTCTGCTTCTTAGCAGATACCAATGATATCATTTTTCATTTAATGGTCTTAAAGAAAATCACTAAGGAGAAAACAAAGTCATCAACATGGAGATGTTATTGAGTTACTAACAAAGCAAGTGGCAGGCCATTTATACTCCAGCCCACGTGTTTTACTACTGGGGTGGAATGAAAACTCCATCCCCATGGGCCTGAAGAGTGAACGTAACCAGCCTTTCAGGGGCTCACCAGACCAGATGACTCCCAGTTCTCCTGGCCCCTAACACCCAAGGACAGGAACCCTTGGAGCATCTACTCAGAGGGCAAGACTCCACCAAGATCCAGAAGCAAGAAAGTCAGATGGGGTCAGAAGACAGGGACTCTGCTCTATGAGATCTGGGTCACCCCTGTAGGATACATCCTCTGATGAGGCCCATTTTGAAGAGAACACTGGTGCTTCAAGAAGTGAACTTTGCCAAGGTCACACAGCTAATAAATGAACTACCCCCCCCCCGCCCCCCACCGCCCTGCAATCTGCCTGACTCTGAAACTCTTGACCCCTCTGCTCACAAGGGGTAAGTTTCCATGTGAAACTTTCCACGACCCTCCAGGGCAATTCTTTTTTGCCTCCCCTCTATCCTAAAGAATTTTTAGTGGTTGTGTCAATGCATGCATGCCAAATTGCTATCGTTGTATCTGATTCTTAGCAACCCTATGGACTATAGCCCGCCAGGCTCTTATGTCCATGGACTTCTCCAGGAGAGAATACTGCAGTGGGTTGCCATTTCTTTTAGAAATGGATCGTCCCAACCCAGGGATCAAACCCAAGTCTTATGTCTCCTGCATTCAGAGGTGGGTCCTTTACCACTAGCACCACCTGGTGCAAATAGAAACAAGAGGCTGTGTTCCCTCTGCCCTTCTCACTAGCAGCTTCGGGTCCCAGATGTAAATATGCATCTTGTGGGAGGCGGATCCAGTTCTAACTGCCTGGGGAACTAGCCTGGGTTCAGGGTTGGAGACAGGCCTGCGCCATGGGATGGGGGACAGATCAAGGCACACCCCATCCACTTTCCAGGGAGAGGGTCCTGAAAGCAAAGAGAGGCTTTAGAGGAGAGGACATTGATGGGGGCTCACAGCACAGGAGAAGCTGGGAGGAAGGACTGGGGACACCACCACAGAGAAAAGTTGTCACACAGAGAGGGGAGCAATTTTCTGTCACTGCTGCGAACTGGAAACCATAAAGAAAGAAAGACTGCTAAAGCTTTAGGAAGCCTTGTGGGTGGAAGCCTCTGTAAGATATCTAAGCGTACTAAGTCATTTCAGTCGTGTCCAACTCTGCGTGATCCTATGGAATGTAGCCTGCCAGGCTCCTCTACCCGTGGCTTCTCCAGGCAAGAATAACTGGAGTGGGTTGCCATTTCCTCCTCCAGGGGATCTTCCCTGAAATATCTATACCACCCTTCTCAAAAACATGTGGTTTTAACAACAACAAAAATATTCAAGTCTTCTTAAATTAGTTTGTTCTTTTGTTCCTGGGCCACATTAGACTCGGGGATTTATTTAAGTTACACAGAAAACAAACCTGACCACCATTGCTACTTCTTTGAAAATAACTAGAAACCTCTCTGATATGATTCATCCTACCCATGAATGCTGCTGCTAACTGTAACTCCAGTAGACACTGGCTCCTTTTTAAGTCAAAAGAAATTTTTAAAAACACAAAACCTGATAAGTTGGGCATTAGAGGCTTGTTTGTTTGTTTTTTAAGCAATCCAGGAGGAAAGGAAAATCCTAGCAAAACATAATCAGCTCCCTGGAGAGCAGAAAATAAACCATAAATACAATGACTAGATGGCTTGCATCCAAAGTGATAAAAATATAGTTTGATTATGGGGACTCAGCAGGGATGTGGGTTTCCCTAATAAATATCTTGTTTCTAGGTGAGCATTTGAGACCCTAGAAGACTCTGGGAGCATGTACATATATTCAGAGGTCATTAGTCATCGTTTAGTGGACCATTATGCCAATTTCTCACCTTACTGAAGTCTCTAGTTGAGAGTCCATTAAATTATATTTGCTCTTCAGAGACTGACTTCCTGATCTACAAGGCAGAGTAATGAAATAGCGATACTCATATCAGGAGATGAAACTAAGGAGTCAGCTAAGCAGGAAATAATTCACCTGGTAAATACTCAGAAAAAAAAATGCTAAAATGTTGGAAGCAACAATCTTAATACCAAGTTAACTCCCAAGCTGCTGAAAATATGACTCACTTTGTTAACAAAAGTGGGGACTCTTCAGGCAGCCATTACCTGAAATAAAGGCTGGTTCTGGGAATACAAGGCTCAGGGAATATTTTCTTCCTTGAACTAGAATACAAGCTGCTCCAATAAAAGTGGGTCCTCCAGCAGACAAGGAACTCCTATAACTTCTTACCCAGATCTACCATCACTAAGAGCAACAGTAAGTTATATACTGTCATGAGATATTCAGGATCCTAAAGAACAAGGAATCCCAGTGCCTTCATTTTTTCCATTCTTTTTAATTAAGGTAAATTTCAAATAAAATACAATGACTCTATTTTTAAATATACAATTCAGTGGTGTTTAGAACACTCACAGTGTTTTGCGACCATCACATCTAGTTCCAAGACACTTTCATCACTCACTCCAGAAGAAAACCTTGTACCCACTTAACAGTCACTTCCCATTTCCCCTCCCCCCAATCCCTGGCAACCAGTAGTCTGCTTTCTCTGCAGACTTAACTATTCTGGGTATATCATGCGAGTTAAATCATATAAATATGCAATATTTGGTCCCTGACTGCTTCTACATAGCATAAGATTTTTGAGATGCACCCATGTGGTAGCACTTATTAGTACTTCATTATTTTTCACAGCTGAGTAATATTCCATTGTATGGACAGATCACATTTTGTTTATCCGTTCATCAGTTGATGGACATTTGAGTTGTTTTTACCTTTTGGCTCTCATGATTGCTGCTGCTATGGCTGGGGCCCTTACTAATATAAATAGTTTATTCCTATAAAGCACCTTAAAACCCTCAACAAGTTGCATACAATACTTCATTGGATCCTATAATAAGATCCTCCCGATTCATTTCTCAGATACAAAAATACTTGTTCCAAAAGGTATATTCTAAGCAACCCACTCAACCATTATTAAGTGGCAGGATCCAGGTCCTTTGACTGTTAGTAGAGAGCTCTGTACTCCACACTGGTAGACCTCTGGTCCTTAACTCGATCTTATTTTCATCTGGAACCAATTTTCCTTGGGAAGGTAAGGCCATGTAAATTCATACTCCAAACTCTATTCAAAACTGTGGCTAGATGCAGTTCTTAGAAAGTTGGTATTGGATTTTTCTCTTTATAGTCTGGGATCTGATACAGTGTCTCTCTAGCACAGAGCTGGCACCAAAAGGTCTGGAGGGAGCAGAAGGAAAAGGATGGGGATAAAAAGGAAGAAGGAAGAACGATACGCACCAGGCAGATGCACAGTATCACGGTTGGGAGGACATTTGTTCCTGTGTTTTCCTGAGATTTTGCCCCTTTTACACACAGTGGGGACACCAGTCAGGGGAGGTTTGGAGCAAGTCCAGACTATAAGCAAAATCAGTGCTAGAAAGTGCTGGGGTCAAACCCCCAGTCTGCAAATTTCCTGCCATGACATCAGGGCTTTTTCTCATTCCTGTTTTAAAACAATTTGACTATCTAAAATACAAGCCAATATGAAAACTAATAACAAGAGTCATAGCAAAAAAATACTTCCTAAAGGGCGTTAATTCCATCATCTCACTGCCAAGGTTGTATTACCCACAGCATGCTCTGTGTCCAGGAGAAATCATGGCTCTGGGTACACCATTCTTCTAGCCAAGTCAATCCTAGATCTATAATCCTACACACAAAATACAGAGTTTCTAGGATACTGGACAGGTCCCAGAAGATGGATTCTGATCCTTGAAGCACTCTAGAATCATAAAATCTCAGAAACCTGTCCAAGTAATATTTCCAATCTGTATGCCATTGCAATACATATTAAAAAATTATCCTCCTACACTGTGTTGGGTTAAGTGGCTAGCTGCTCACAGCTGGAAGTAATGAGTCTGGGCCTGCTAGCTGAGAGGAAAGGGAAACTTTTCTTTTTAAACAGAAGCAAACAAAACCCCAGTCAACCAAATCAGCAACTGATCTCAGAATATTACCTTACAGTAAGAATTTAGTGCTTAAAATTTTCTTCCCTTTTTCTTGTTGACCTTTCACATTAGCATTATATAATCCTTATAGTGTCTCTTAGAAGTAGGTGGTATTATTCCCATTACGTATATGGGGAGACGGAAGCTATGAGTAACTGATTTATCCAGCTGACAAGTATCAGATCCACTGCTCTAAACCAGGCCTGATTAAATTTGTTGTTCATGACACGATTTGTTCCCAAACTTGGATATACATCAGAATGAGGAAAGCTTGTTAAGAAACAGATTCCCAAAGATGGACCCATGGGATCTGTGTTTCTGATAAGCCCCCGGGTGCAGCCAGTCTTGGGCCCACATTCAGGAACCATTGCCAAACTGACATCCCACCACATTGGTCCAGAGAGCTTAAATCTGACCAAGTGTTCACCATTGCCCAGTAGTTACCCACTGACTTGGCCTGACCAAGCTTTCATCAGGCCTCTCTCCTCCTCACAAGCCTCTGAAATTTGACCCCAAGCCCGAGCAAGAACTTTCAATAAAATGCATGTCTGTCATGCTCCCTGGTCGTGCCCCAACCTGTGTCTGTCTGCCCTCTGGTCACTTACCTTATTTCCCCTCAAAATTCTCCTAGCCCTGCTTTCCCCTCCCTGTAAAAGAAAAGGCTTTTCCTGTTTGGTTTTGAGATGCTTGTAGATCCTGAGATCTGAGTGTGCACCCTCTTGCAACAGCCTTTTTGAATAAAGTCACTGCTTACTTAAATCTAGGTTTGTTTTTTATTGACAAAGCCCTCAGTTACTGACTAGGCCTCAAGCTTCACAGAGGTTTCTCCGCAAGGGGAAAAAATCGCACATTATTTCGGGTTCTTTTGTGTAGACAGCAAACTGGCTGGGAGTTTGACCCCCTGGCCCACTTTGGGGTACCATCTCAGGCTGACGTGTGTTAATACCCACTGTGGACCTTTCTGACCTGAGCTTCAGAACTCAATCTCTGGCATTTGAACATCAAGCCCTATGGGCACCCTAAGATAACAGACTTGGTATTTTCTCCAGTTTTTTTCCCTCGCAACTTGAAGATAAAGGTATCTGCCATGAAATACTTCTCTCTGGAGATGCACCGGCATGCTTGTGAGCATCCTCCAGAAACGCTTTGCAGAGTTGTCAAGGCTCCTCCTGTCAAAGGCATCTTGAAAACTGACTATTTTCCTCTAAGGAGCTGCCTCCCTAGGCTTTTCTCCACTCAAGATGGAGATGCACACTTTATATAAACTATGACTAAGCAGAATCTAAACAGTGTCAGGCTGCCCCCGCATGCCTGCCTCTCCCGGCTGAACACTTGGCCTTGGCTTTGCAGAACTCTTGCCAGTAAATCACCCAGATTCCCAAGACGCAGATGATGGGAAGATGAGAGCGCCAAATAATGAAATTAAAAGATCTTTTCTCTAAATGTAGAATCTCTTTCCACCTGAATTAGAAAGCATTAGGCCATTTCTAGTCTGATGCTTGGGATGATTTCAATTTGAGAGTTGTTTCTATAAATAATTACATAATTATGCTCTGTTACACAATTCTATGATGTGCCAACTTTGTCTTTCAAGCAACAGAAGTCAACACAATCAACATTTGTTTTTTTCTTAAAATTATGACAATCAGAAGCAATGCTGCGTATGCAGTGCTACCAAGACAGTTCTAAAGCTTTCCAAGAGGCAGTGCTTTGTCTTCTCTACTCCCCTAGAGACTCAAAATAAAAGGTGACCCATAGGTTAGCAGGGGCTTCCCTGAAGGCACAGATGGTAAAGAATCTGCCTGCAATGCAGAAGACCCAGGTTTGACCCCTGGATCGGGAAGATCCTCTGCAGAAGGGACTGGCTATCTGATCCAGTATTCTTGCCTGGAGAATTCCTTGAACAGAGAAACCTGGTAGGCTACAGTCCATGGGTTCGCAGAGAGTCAGATGCGAGTGAGCAACTAACAAACACAATAGGTCAACAAGCAGCAGCTCGTGTTGGAAGAGAAACCCTGGAGGGAAAACAGCCAGGTTACAATACCAGTTCCCCACCTGTCTAAGGCAAGTTCCGTTTTAGGCAAATCAACCACTTCGAGTCCAAAGTTTCTTAATCTGCAAAAGCAGGCATGAATAGCATACAATCCAGCCTACCTCAATTTGTTGAGAAAATGAAGCAATTTGTAAGCACTTTAAAAACAGTAAAGTGTTTTAGAAAAGCAAAGCAATAAACAAACACAAAGTACCACCATTAAAACCTTCAACCCATCCCAGCACGGCTGCTGGGTACCCTTTATTTTACACCTCCAGAGAAAAGAGAACAATTGTCACCCTTGTAATATATCTTGAAATCTTCATGAATGACTTTCCCTTGTAATAGATCCTGAAATCTTCATGAATGACTTTGTCCAAAACACTGACTGACTGTACAGGTAAATGGCGGTATGTTAACAAAGTGCAGAATGTATGCAAATCTGCCTAAGATAAATCTTAGGTAATATATACACTCGATTTAAGTACAACAGAACTCCACTAAGGCCTCATTTGAGTTCTTACAGGAATTAAGCAATCAATTTACATAACTCAGGAGAAATGGTTGTATACATAAAGGTGCAGATTTTTGTCTTTGAAATGGACAAGAAACTTGAAATATTTTTCCAAACAAATCTTTTCATAATCTCTCAAATACATTCTGTGTTCTCATGTTGGACCTGCCATGGAGAATTACTGTATTTCCATCACTTTGGAGAGAAGGAAACGGAAGCCCAAAATGAACATATCAGTCAAAAAGACCTTTTAAGTATCTGTAATGTTTCTCCAGCACTGAGCCTGGAGAAGATGTTAAAAGTTCAGTTTCTGCCTTGTGTGAGTTTACCTTGTTGGGGGCAGGAGTCTCCATGGCCTGGGGCGCCAACCGAAGAGCTTGCGGAAGACTGAGTTCAGAAATAAGGCTTCAGAAGTAACTGTCACCACAAACATTCCAAAACAGAGCTAAGACCCAGTGTGCCTGGGGCCCTCTTCCACCAAAACTCACTCATCTTCAGCGTTGCTCCAAGTGCAACCTTGGGGCCAGCAGCAGAGAGAGCAAAGCCTTGTTAGAACTGCACTGTTCTCCAGACCCACGCCAGACGGCTAAAAAGCTTTGAGGGTGGGGCCCAGCTATGGTTTACCAAGTCCTCCAGGTGATTCTGATGCACAATTAAGTGTGAGCATCTCCGCTCACTTCACAGTATAGCAGAAAAAGAATGACATCTCTGGTTTTAGGATGCTGCCCCAGCGCCTGAAGTGGTCCTGGGTTCAGTGCATACTCCCTTCATGTGCCACTTTTTATCATTTTTATCATTAGGAAAAATTTAAGTCATGTTGAAATCATGGATAACCCATTAGTCAAATCCACTTCACCTGCCTTCACTAATCAAGGTCGTTTTTAAGACTTGCAATTCCTCCAAGCTGCCCATAGCCTACACAATCATGTTTGCCTGAGTTGTTTTCCAGAAACTTAGAGTCAACTGTTGTCTAGTTGGAACTGAGCTGGTTAAGACTGGATGGGACCACCCACTCCTCCAACCAGGCATGCATATCTAAACTGTGACCTTTTGATGTCAGAGGGCAGAAAACACCCTCAGATGCTGCTAAGGTCCTCCATTTTTTAAAGTGCAGAGGCCTACAGCTTAGTTAGGTGTCGGCAGAAGGAAGATTATTGCACCTTTTTCCAGTCACCTTTCTCCACCTCCACATGCCCCAAATGGCCCTGCTTCTTTAATCTTGATCCCATAAATATCCCTGCCCCTTGCCTTTTTGGAGGATCTGAAACTGGTTCTCCTGTCTCCTCACTTGGCTCCCTTGAGAATAAGATTTGCTCTATTGCATTGCACAACTCCAGGGCTGTGTTTTACACAGTATAACCTGAGTTATACAACACTGCAGTTTTGACCACAGTTCACATTTTTATGAATATCTTCCAAATACATATATCCTCCAAATTGAATCAATGGAACATATCCTTTTAGAAAGTGTTTTTTCAATGAAAGATATAATCATGAATACTTTGTCTTTAATATTTCTAATCACCCATCTCATAATGACAGCACAGTAGCCCTCTTATGAGTAATTACGTTATGTGTTAGTCACTCAGTCGTGTCTGACTCTTTGCAACCCCATGAATCACAGCACACCAGGCCTCCCTGTCCATCACAAACTCCCGGAGTTTACTCAAACTCATGCCCATCAAGTCGGTGACGCTATCCAGCCATCTCATCCTCTGTCGTCCCCTTCTCCTCCTACCCCCAATCCCTCCCAGCATCAGGGTCTTTTCCAATAAGTCAACTCTTCACATCAGGAGGCCAAAGTACTGGAGTTTCAGCTTCAGCATCAGTCCTTCCAATGAACACCCAGGACTTAACTCCTTTAGGATGGACTGGTTGGATCTCTCTGCAGTCCAAGGAACTCTCAAGAGTCTTCTCCAACACCACAGTTCAGAAGCATCAATTTTTCGGTGCTCAGCTTTCTTCACAGTCCAACTCTCACATCCACACATGACCACTGGAAAAACCATAGCCTTGACTAGACGGACCTTTGTTGGCAAAGTAATAACTCTGCTTTTTAATATGCTATCTAGGTTGGTCATAACTTTCCTTCCAAGGAGTAAGTGTCTTTTAATTTCATGGCTGCAATCACCATCTGCAGTGATTTTGGAGCCCAGAAAAATAAAGTCTCACACTGTTTCCACTGTCTCCCCATCTATTTCCCATGAGGTGATGGGACCAGATGCCATGATCTTAATTTTCTGAATGTTGAGCTTTAAGCCAACTTTTTCACTTCCTCTTTCACTTTCATCAAGAGGCTTTTTAGTTCCTCTTAACCTGTTTAAGCCTGCGCAATTAAATATGTTAAGCTTTATCTTTATCATAGGAGCATCTAGCTCAACATCAAATCAATGAGAAAACACATGGATTGGTCTGCATGTTGCTGTGTTAAAGTGAACTGAGATCCTATGACAGTTCTAGTTTTAATATTTTTAAGAACCTCCATACTTGCTTTCCATACCAGTTACAGCATTTTATATTCCCACCAACAGTGCACAAGGGTTTAAATTTCTCCACCTCCTCACTAAAACTAATTATACAGCAATCCGACTCTGGTTATATATCCAAAAGAATTAAAAGCAAGATCTCAAAGAGATATTTTCACACCCATGTTTACAACAGCATCTTTCACAAGAGTCAAGAGGTAGAAGAAACTGAAATGTCCATTGACAGATAAATGGATTAATAAGATGTGGAATATACATGAAATGGAATATTATTCAGCCTTAAAAAGGAAGGAAATCCCATCACACACTACAATATGGATGAACATTGAGGACATTAGACTAAGTGAAATAATCCAGTCACAAAAAGACAACTACATTATTCCACTTATGAAGGATCTAAGGTAGTCAAATCGATAGAAACAGAAAGTAGAATGATGGTTATCAGGACTGCAGGGAAGAAAGAAAGAACAGTTTTTTAATGGGTAGAGAGCTTCAATTTGACAAGATGAGAAAGTTCTGGAGATGTCTTGCAACAATGTGAATACACTTAATACTACTGAACTGAACACTTAGCAATAGTTGGGATGATAAATTTTATGTTATGATTTTTTTACCACAGTGAAAAAGAGAAAGAAAAAAGTGCACTCAGCTTCATGTCTAAGTACTGCCTACTGGGTCTAATGTTCTGTGTGCTCACTCATAAAACCTGCATCTAAAAGAGTCAAGGAGCTTCCCAGGTGGAACTAGTGGTAAAGAACCCACCTGCCAATTCAGGAGTCGTAAGAGACATGGGTTCGATCCCTGGAGGAGAGCATAGCAACTCACTCCAGTGTTCTTGCCTAGAGAATCCCATGAACAGAGGAGCCTGGTGGGCTATAGTCCATAGGGTCACAGAGTCAGACACGACTGAAACAACTTAGCATGGAACAGCATAAAAGAGTCAAACTCAGAGAAGCAGAGAGTCTGGTGGTTACCAAGAGCCAGGAGGGATAGAGACATGGAGAGCTGCTGTTTGATGGGGGTCATGCTTCAGTCAGGCGAGATGAATAAATTCTAGAGACCTGCTGTTCCACACCATGCAACACTGTGTGTTCAGTTGTGTCCTGCTCTTTGCGATCCCACAGACCGTCGTAGCCCACCAGGCTCCCCGGTCCATGGAATTCTCTAGGCAAGAATACTGGAGTGGGTTGCCGTTTCCTTCTCCAACCCTGTATTGGAACTTAAAATTTTGCTGAAGCACATGGAGAATTTTCCCCCATGTTCCTGATGCTCTTTGCTTAGTGAAGTTCAGCTCCTTTCCAGCATCTGGAATCCTTCAGTGGCTTCCCTTCTCCCAGGACTGAACAGACCTCTGATCAATGTGCATCTTATGGAAGAAAAGCCACTCTGGAGGGAACCATGTTCCTGTGTGCTCAGCACTGCAGGAGATAGACCTCAGCCTTCCAAGAAGCCAGTTCATAACAGGAGGCCCGACAGGCATTTCGGAGCCTGGGAGCACTGGGATTATGAGCTCCGGGCCCGCCTGGGGCAGGGAGCGAAAACCCACAGGCGGTGGCAGCGCTGCAGCCATTGGGCTGAAAGCTGCAGAGCCTGCTGTGATGTACCATCTGGGGAGGAAATTAATCACACGACAGAGCTGAGTAGGGCTCACCTCTCTGGTTCCCGCACGTCTATGGGGTCGTTAGTCTGCTCACATGGGCTGGAGGGAATCCTGGTTTCTCCTTCCTCCAGGTTATCACCAGATCTACCATGTTTTCCTTTTCTCCAATTATGGCAGCTGCTGAAATATACATGGAGGGAAGCAGCACCAGTCTAGGGAAGACGGTGGCTGAGAAGTGTCTGGAGGTAAACATCACCTTGGCTTCTGCCTCTCCACTGATTCTCCAGTGTCCTCACCTGTACACAGGTGAGCTTAGCCGCTGTCCTCGTCTCTCACCTGTGGGCTCTTGGGCTGAGCCTGCAAGTCCTATCACTGATGAACTTGCCCCCACCACATTCCACTTCCACCCTCAGCCTTTTTAGGGACAAGTCCTGACATAACGGGGCATTAATTACGTCAGAATTTTAGAAAAGATATGTGGGCCTTGTTTTACCCCTTTAAACGGTCTCTTCCCACTATCCCCTCCTTTTCTACCTACGTGAGTACCATTTACCCTTCATCCTCCTTTCAAGTCATATCAAGCCCCCCTCAGCCAGTCACTTAGCTCTCTCTGACCATCCAGTCCACAGCCTACAGTGGGTTCTCCCTTCCCAAGTCCCCTGGAACCCTCATTGTCCCTCTTGATCCTTGGGTGCTTAAATTTACTTGTATTATCCTTCAATTTTCCGTGTGTATGTCTCATCTCTACCACTAAACTATAAACTCCTTAAAATCAGAGATTGTAAGACATATCCCCATGCATTCCCTGCGATGCCTCCCGTCACAGCATTTATCCTAAGAAAATTACCACAGGCACTTATGATCAGTGAGTGGCAACCAATATGTCAACACTAATAACCACTCCGAAAGTTTCTTTTCTCCCAACAGAGCCCAAAAGAGCAGTGATAGTCTGTCTCTTCCCTCACTTATCACCGTCCTCTGCTTCCTAGTTCTCTACATCCCAGGACCCAAAGCCCTGGCTGTTCTTTAGTTGTCCAGAAACTCTGGAGATTGCTGGACCAAGAAAGAAACTCCAGTTTCTTCAGAAACAAGCACACCGTCCTCCAAAGTTCTCAAAATCCAAACACTGTATTCTAAACTGAAATGAGTAAAGATGGTGGAATTTCAGAAGAATAGGGAATCACTGACCAGGAAAGAAGCCCCCTCAGTAACAGAGGAGACATCAGTGTGAATGGTGGGGCTCAGTGGCAGGCAGAGGAGACGATAGGGTTCCGGGCAGGAAGAGAGGGCTTCTCTGCTATTGTCTCAGTGACCCACACTTAGGGTGCCCTTAGGGGATCAGTCCCTGTCTCCTCACTGATGTCTGCCATTTATTTAAAAATAGACAAAGCCTTTTGTTCTTCAGTCAGAGATCGTATTCAAAATGCAAATATTCCCAGTGTTTAAACTGACATTAAGATGTAAATGGTTTGTGTCAGATCCTTTACTTAATATAGGCTGTGATGGCAAAACAGTAAAAGGAGACTCACTGAATGAAGAAAGAGAATAGAAAAAAAGCAAAAGTCTCCCTTTGGGGCCAACGATGAATTTTATCTCTCTTTTTTTGAGCCCTGATCACATCTGCTCTAGAATAATAATAAATCAACAGAATCAAAAATCGCAATCTACTCTTATAGAATGTAGTCTACAAAAACCTTCATTTCCATTGTCTAAATCGTTTTTCAGAACAACTCTGTGACTTAGACATAATTCCCACTTGACTGGTAAATAAAAGCAGCCTCTTGGAGGCAAAGTAAGTACCTTAAGATATCACAGGTTGAATCAGGTCTCTAAGCTTGGCCCCATGTCCATGTATTCAGCAAATAATGATGAAGGACCTACTCCAGATCAGACTGTGCCAGGGGCTGGGAATAAAATGATGGGAAAAACCCACACAGACTGTCCTTAGGGACCTTGGAGCTAATTAAGGGGATGAGTGTTTGACTAATAACAGAAGTAAATGTAGCATCACAGATGTGCTAAGAGGTATGGTGGTGATAATAGGAGAATTGACCTGCAGCCAGCCTATGCATTCCAGAAATTCTAAGAATGTCAGCCTGGCAGCAGCAGAGAGTGAGACTGTCGATAGTTTACAGAGGTAAGTGGGAGCTAGATTGTGCAGCATCTGATTTGCAGTTGTTTCAGGGCTTCCCTAGTGGCTAAGATGATAAAGAATCTGCCTGCAAGGAGGGAGACTGAGGTTTGATCTCTGGGTCGGGAAGATTCCCTGGAGAAGTAAATGGCAAGCCACTCTAGTTAGTATTCTTGCTTGGGAAATCCCATGGACAGAGGAGCCTGACGGGCTACCCACCCCCACCCTACCCCGAACCATGGAGTCATAAGAGTCAGCACGACTTAGTGACTAAACAATAACAACTCAACAATAACTGCTTAGTCCATGGTCTTTCTGCCAAGAATAATTGATGGCACTAACATGTTTCAAGCAAAAGGATGATTCTGAGAAGTCTTCATAACTGAAAAGATTTGTTGTGGGCAACGTTATCATGTGCCCACTTGGAAACATGTCCAACTGAACTGAACATGTCCAACTGCAGTGGGAAGCCACAGCCCTGCCCCTTGCCACAGCCAACCAGATCTGAGTGCTCTGCACTTAAGCCATTACACCTTCCTCTTTCCATCCAACCAAGCATTTCTAGAGAGTCCCTCCATGTAAGGTTCCACTCCAATGATGTCTCAGACTCAGCCTCTGCTCTAGGAGAAGAGCCATGCAGATAGAGAGCCTGAGAACAAGGTAGGGAGTGTGACCACCTCCTGATAAAAAGAAAGGAAATAATCACAGAATGACTGAGCTGCAGTCTTTACTCCAGATTGTGAACATTTGGTTTCCATTGTTTTCTGACATGTATTATTGCAGAGAAGTCAGAGGCCATGCTGATTCATTGTTTTATGCAATCTCTCTTTTGGCTTTTCAGACTTATGTAAACTTTATTCCTGTATTTTTTCAATTCAAAATTTGACTCTGAGTCAGGGTCACTTTTGATGATCGCTGAAACAGAGATTGCTTTCAATCAGCCTATATGAATCTTTTTTCAGCTTAGGAAAGTTTTCTTTAAGTTTAAATATATTGTCAGTTAGTGCTTCTATTTGGAATGTTTTGGTACATCTTTGGGATCATATAAAATGATTAAATTGGTTCTCTATTCTCTTATATATGTATGTATAAACATATATATATGTTTATACATATTATTTACATACACACGTATATATGGATATCCAAGTATATATCATCTGATATGCATGTGTATAGAATAACATCTTATCTTTCATCTTCATTATCTCTTCATACTTTTCCTCTTAATTCTGAGCTACTCTGCTTCCCACACCATTGATTTGATATCTGTAATGTCCATTCTTCATGTTACTGCCACTAATAAGAATTTAAATTCTGCTTCATTAAACATTTTTTTTTCATCTTATTACATCAGTTGCCCTGACGACATCTCTGGTTGTTCTCTCCTTAGTTTTCTGCTTTTGTTGTGCAGACGCCATATCTTCTACATTTTTATTGAGGCAGCTAAAGAATTATTAAATTTCTTCTGTGTCCTTCCAGTAAATAATTTTGATAAATCTACTCCTCCTATGAATTTTCAGGATGATATACCATCTCACTTATTTTGCAGAAGGTTCTATCTCATAAGAAACATATTCCTATGGTTTTTGTCTTATTTTTATTAAAACTCAAATGAGGAGCTATCTATCCAGGCCTGCATTTCCCAATAAATAAGGAGTTTGAAATGTCCTTGACCCAATTCTCTGTTCCATCTGGACCTTATTGAAAATCCTTTCTCAAGTCCATAGGTTGTTGTGTGCAGCTCAGACCAATTTCCAGTCGTGAATGGACTTTTCCTCACGAGCAGCTCTGCCAGGCCTCAGTGGCATTTTCCCTACTCTGACTGGCTGCTTCCCTGGAAAGCTGAACAGATGGAGTGAATAAAAACCTCTCTCAAAGCCTGCCTTCAGCCCATTATTCACGGAGTCAACCCCAAGGAGGGGATCATGAACCCCAAGAGTTTCTCGCCCCCATCACTCTCTACCCATGGAGGCTCCAATCTCTCAGTGGAAGGGTCACAATGAAAGCAAGAAAGGAGATTATATTGTGGTGACATTAAATTATTAACACATCAGCCACGTGCTAATGGAGATGGTTACCTAGTTTTCCAGTTGATACCAATCTTGCATTTTACATTCCTGTAGCCCCATGGAGTGGTCACAAAGGTGCTCAGCACCTACTCTTGGGAAGACAACCTTAACTGATTTCTAAGTACAAGTGGGCTGCTGATTACGTTTTTCAACCCAGTTCTTCAGCTGTGCAGTCTGTGGAAATTTCTCTCAAGTTTGAGCAGTGGGCTGTCAGTCATATTCCCCATATTTTTCAGTGTCTTCCAGGACATTTTATTCAGAAGACAAGAGAGATTATGTAGGGACCATTTGAACCCCACTCAACACATGTTTTTAACAGAGGTTTCTCTCTAATGTCAGGACTCAACTGCAGGAATTAACTCCAAAGCTGAGAAAGAGCAGGGTAGGAAAAATGCAGACTAGAAAAATGCAATCCACTTCCCCCTGGGTCTGCACATCTCATCCTCTATCGAATGGAGAAATTATAACGCAAGAAGATGGCCTCAGGAGCACCTGGCTATGATCTATGCCTGAAAACTGAAATAAAAGCAAATATAAATGCTCAGGTTCAAGTGTGAGCTAAGATCTCAAGACCCTGAGGTCTAGCTCTGTTTCTGTCTGGCTGTGGAATGATGGGAAAACTCCTTGGCTCTAAAGCCTTGGGGGCACTCATTTATTTTAAAAGCCTCTGCTCTCAGTGAGTGGTTCTCAAGTAGAAGCGATGTTGCTGATAAGACAGTACCATCCACATGATGAGCACAGACGCAGGTAAAGACAAGCCCAAGATCTCTGCCCAAGGTGCCATCCAGGTCTAAAATCCTGTGTTTTAATGAAAACTGCATTCGGCAAATGAGAAGTAAGCTCTGGGTGATATCTGGTCCTATCTCTGGAAGGCCCATGGCTTCCCTGAACTGCCAGGAAGTGCTCTTGCCAAGATCTCTGGAATGGCCTAGCCCAAGGTTGCTTTAGGGCTGGTGTATGCTTTCCAAAGTGGTAACGTTCCTTACATTGCCAAACCAGCTGTGCTGTATTCAAACAATGACAAGCGATAAATGTAAAACCCATTAAACCAAAGCAGGCATAAAGTAGTTTAGGCAAATGTGTATTGCACAAGCTGGAGTTACCTGATTTTTTTCCTTTCTTTCCAGCTGAGTGGGAAGGTGAGAGAAAATCTAGAGCTCTTGTATAGTATTTCCACCTGAAAGGGGAATGGTGCCCACTAATGGTGCCTTTACTGTGTCTCCTAGTTCTATAAGTCACACACAGGGCTACCTCACAGGGCTGTGCATTCATACAGACTATAAAATGAATGACGTTCTCCAGACTATATACTGCACATCCAAGACAACCATACACAACTCTTGTACATACACATGTGAATGTATTTGTATGTACATAGCCAATATATGGAGAAGGCAATGGCATCCCACTCCAGTACTCTTTCCTGGAAAATCCCAAGGATGGAGGAGCCTGGTAGGCTGCAGTCCATGGGGTTGCTGGGAGTCGGACACGACTGAGCGACTTCACTTTCACTTTTCACTTACATGCATTGGAGAAGGAAATGGCAACCCACTCCAGTGTTCTTGCCTGGAGAATCCCAAGGACGGGGGACCCTGGTGGGCTGCCGTCTATGGGGTAGCACAGAGTTGGACACGACTGAAGTGACTTAGCAGCAGCAGGAGCAGCCAATATATACACATATTTGTACAACTGTGCCAAACATATACATACAAACCAAGGTATTATACATATATGTATAGATATGCACAGTGCCAAACACAAATACACCTATCTAAATACTAACGCATGCATGAAAATACATCACATGTATAATACATATATAGCTAACAAACACATATTTCATACACATATATGTGGAACATATATATGGGCATACCAACATATACACATACACGTATCCATATGTGTTATGTGTGTGTGTTTAGTCGCTCAGTTGTGTCTGACTCTTTTTGACCGTAAGGAATGCAATCTACCAGGCTCCTCTATCCACGAGATTTTCCCAGCAACAATACTGGAGTGAGTTGCCATTACTTCCTCCTGGGGATCTTCTTGACTCAAGGGTCAAATCTGCATCTCCTGTGTCTCCTGTGTCAGCAGACGGATTTTTTACCACTGAATCACCAGGGAAGCACACATATCCATATACAGATGCTAAACATATACACAAATACCCAGGCACATGTACACACAATACAAGCAATAATATACCCATACATAAGGGTTGATGCATACTGCAAATACATAATACAGCATATTAATAATACAAATATATCTAACATACGTATGTTCACATACATGAAAGTGTATGTGTGTGCATCCATACATATGCACACATGCATATGCTCAAACATGTACATTCACATCACATATGCAAACATATACAAAGTTATGCCTCTGTACATGTATATATACACACTGATTTCATGATAAATTATAATTAATCAATGAGAACAATAGTAACTTTAGCAATTACTTTTTATGTGCCAGGCACCTTTCTAAATGATTCACATGTGTTAACTCATTTTAAACCTCAAAAAATTCAATGAGATCTTAATTTTAGCCCCATTTCACATGAACCAACTGCAGCAAAGGAATTTTTAGTAACTTGGTCATAAAGTAAGTAAGGATTGGAACCATGATTTGAATAGGATCCATATTCAAAAGCTATATGAAAGCTAGTTATATCTACAGTATTGGGGAACGTTTCTCTGTGAGAGAATTATGTCCCTTAGTAATAAATGGCATGTGGTAGTGTCTATAAGGCCACAAAGTTGGACTGCAATGGCTTCTCACTAGCCTTTTGAAATGTTTCACTCCTTTCCTGATGCCTTCTCTGTGTGCATATCCTCCCTTGCCATTCTACCTCTATCCTCCTAAACACACACACACACACTCATTTTGGCAGTCTTTCAGATCTCCTTTATATATTCACACATATGTGTAGTTCTTTATTATTATATCTAACATTTATAGAGTGCCTAATATATAAGAAGATGCTATGCATGCGTGCATGCTAAGTTGCTTCAGTCCTGTCTGACTCTTTGCAACCCAAAGGACTATAACCCGCCAGGCTCCTCTGTCCATGGGATTCTCCAGGCAAGAATACTGGAGTGGGTTGCCATGTCCTCCTCCAAGGGTCTTCCAGACCCAGGATCAAACTTGCATCTCCTGCGTCTAATGCATTGAAGGCAAATTCTTTACTCACTGAATCACTGGGGAAGCCCCAGAAGATGCTATATTTCTATACTGTTTAGTTTTCACAGCATTCCTGAGAGGTATTTAGTATTTCTCCTATTTTAGAAGAAACTAAAGCACAGAGAGAAAGCAATTTGTTCAAGCACTCACAACTAGTAAATGGCAGAGCAGAAGTGAAAACCAGGTGTTCTGACTCCACAGCTCATGCTCCTTCCCTGTACCACCCTGCTTCTCTTTCTTTTCATCCCATAAAAATTCCTACCATTTCCATGCACAGATCACAGAAACTGTGAAGGATGAGACCTAGTGAGCCAAAAGATTTTAAGATTTTTTAAATAAAATTGCTGGATTCAGATCCAAATATTGATTTTTAAAAAATCACAGTGGCCATGTTAGGGAAAAAGAAGTTTCACACAGCCAACTGGATGCTTAAAAAATTACTGAAGGTCTGGGGTCTGAGTGGGCCCTGGCTTCCAAACACCATGGCAAAATGGGCTGCCCCTGGAACTTCTACCTCTGTCCCAGGCAGGCACCTGGAATGAGGATGGTGCTGTTCTGCTGCTGGCTTCCAGGTCCCACTGGGCCCACGGTGATCTGCGCACCAGGGGCCGCTTTAGGACAGTTGGCCCTGGAGCAAAGCCTCACCCACTGAGCTCTCATGAGCAAAACAGATGCCTCCTGCACACCACTGTTCTACCCTCAGAGCTGATGTCTGAATTGAAGTCTCCTTGAAGTACATCCAACTGATGAAACGCAAACCATATCCAAATCCCTACTGCAAGGAAGACTGAGAAAGCAAGTTGATAGTTTTCCAGCTGCGGTGCAACAAGGCAGACAAGAACATTGAAATGGTTGTTGAGAGGCACAGTGCCCATCCCATCCTTTTTAACAGAAAGGAAGTGAATCTCTAAAGAAGTATTTGAAAGTGTACATAGTCAAGTAAGAACACCTCTCAGTCATCCAGCGAATAGCCCATAAAGGAAAGTACCTGCTCTGTCCAAAGGCAAAGCCAATCCTTGGTGCTAAACAACCGACTTTGTCCTGGGAACTTTGTAGTATTTCCCTGGTGACAAGGAAGACCCTCAAAGTTTGCTACCCATTAGAGGTATGACCAGAGCAAGGGATGATGGGCTGACTTCCTCCCAGTCTCAAACGTTGAGAGGCTCTTTCCCAAGCCTGAGATCGGTACAGATGGTGCTAAGTTGCCCCTCAGCGGGCTGTGAGAGGTAAAGCACTTCCCGAGAGCTGTCCTGTTCTGGCCTCTCACCACCTGGACCCTGCCCAAACCTTCGTATTTCCATCTGGCACACCAAGGACTTGGCAGGGAGAGAGGCCAACCCGGTCCAACCCAGGCAAAATGAAACACTTCCCTGTCCCAATGCTGAAGCCAAAAAATTAAAAGGCTTGCAGTGATTCCCTTTTTCCAAAATCACCTTGATTTTAATCAGTCTGTCTCTGCCTGCCTTCATGTCAGATGGGCTGCTAACCAGATGTGACTAAGTTGATGCAGCAAAACATCTGAATGCAAGGGTGAATTGTTTTTAGAGTAGCAGGAATCCAATAGAGCTGTATGGCCATTGTAGATATAGGTTCCAATATGTTCCTATATTACCAAGACCTTGAGTTTTCTAAAGCTGTATTAGACTTAAGGACACCAGCCATTCTCAAAGTATCTGCTAGTAGCTACCAACTTCAACCTTATGGTTTCAAGGTCTTCTCTTATAACCATGAAAATTTTTTCTTATTATATTAGTGGCAAATAAGACAGTTCAAGCTATAGCCTCCCAGCAGAAGGCACTAAATTCTTTAGTCAGAGTAGAATTAGATAACTAAATTGCTTTTTAAAAGGTAGAAAATAAAAATTAATTTTTTAAAGGAAAAAAATTCTTTGAATGTCTTCCATGGACCAGATACCGTTTTAGGCAGTCTACAACTTACTTGATAAACTCTCACACTAAATCTATCAAACAATTCTCACTCTCTCCATTTTTCACTGTTTGCTTCAGGGACACAACTACTATGCTGTGGAGATGGGCTTTGCACCTAAATCTCTGATTCTATAACCCTTGGGCTCCCGGTAATACGTGGGTATATCTCAGTCCTTTTTAAATGTGTCCTACCCCCAAAACTCTGCTGGGCATTCCCTTTGGTAGTTTATATTACAAAAATATTAGGCACTCTTTTTACTTTCCAAATATGAATTATTATATTTTGTTATTAAATATAGAACTGTTGTATGATCATATTTATTCTTTCAAAGTGCACATACATCCACAGATTATAATGATACACCATTTCCCTCACCATTGCTATTGTGCCTTAAAAGGGTTAAAATAACATCAACCAAAGAAAAATAACTGAAAAGAGAGTGGGTGAAATTAATAAAAAATGTAAAGAGTCATGCAGTTGATAGATACAATCACCTTAGAGTAAAATATTCCAAATTCAAGTTGGATCTTTTAGGAGTTGGCATTTTCATTTACATATTTGTGATATCCTACACACTTCAAATTGTTGTAGAATTAGAATTAGAAATTATATGCTATGCAAAATGATTTATAAGTTGAAAGACTGTACAAAAGAAGATAAAGTGCTCTTTTTGGATACTAGGATATTTATTACTAAATTGACCTCTATGACTTGAATAAACAAATACTCATATTAGAAAGGAGGTGTTTTCTTAGGTACAAGTGAGTATGATACTCTGAAAGAAATTTGTGTCAGACATCTGTTTGACTCAGACATAAATTTCTAGAGAACAGAAATTTTTGTTTTGTTTCATCTTTACCCTGGACCCAGGATGTATGGCCTAGTGAAAGAAAGAGGACATATTTTGGAGTCAGAAATCCTGGATCTGACCCCAGTTGCTCCACACACTAGCTGAGCAACATTAAAAGACTTGCTATCTCTGAACCTCATTCCTCATCTTAAAAGTTACACATTTATCTGCATCAAAGGCTTATGGTAAAAATAGACCAAGTATATGAGAGTTCTATATATGTATACTAATTATTTTATTATATTCAATATATCAGCATCCCTGAATTGACCACGCACCAGAGAAAGCACCAAGTTATTCTGAATAAAGTTAATTTTTAGTTTTTTTAAAAAGGTTATTTCTAAAGGAAGAAAAAAATCTAACCTACCCTATCAAGTATGTTTTTTGATGAAGATCAAACCTTTAAGTTCCACCACCTTCTTTCCTGAAATATTAAGATGAAGTTCTTGTATCACTTTAGTTTCTTTTTTTGAACATTTACATCCCAGTACTATTTACTGAGCAAAGATAAAATTTTTTTGATATCACAGGTAGCCCCGTTTAGCCAGATCAGTGAAGCGCTGGCTCTCCACAGCGCCACCTGGTGGATTAGGAAGCATCTGCACATCACTCCTCTACAATCAGAGCGGTAATGGTTTCTCTCTTTCTGCTTTCTAAAAGGTACACTACACATAGAGGTATATTAAAGTGAGAAATCTGATTTTATCTATCTACTTACTATCTATTAAAATGTAAAGAAAATAATTTACTTTTTCTTTTTAAAAATATTTAAAGAAAATACTTTTAACAAACCCTGCACTCGGAATATGAGAAGAGCATGCTTCTAAAAGCATTTAAAATACTTTCTATACATAAATCCAAGAATACCTGTGAGAAGATTAATATCAGCATTTGTCAAGAGCAAAATGCTTTAGCAAATATTTTCCCCCCAAATGGTAAAAGTTATATCCTTATTCACTAATAAAACACAAAATATGTTTTAGAAAGTGACAAAAAATATAGGGACAATACATATAACTTGATGGGGGGATGAATACTGACACAAAAAAAATTTTGACTAGTTACGAAGTGTCAAGGATAAAAGCACTCACACAAACACAGACACACACACAGACATAACTTCAAGTGGTGATACGTACTTTTTCTGGGGCTACAAATACAACTGACATTTGCCTTTATTTACACTGAAGAGGTGGTAGATTAAAGGGGACTATGTTGTGATAGCTCTGGGTAATTTGGCAATACCTGCCCTGGGATGATTCTTTATAATTAAAAACAGATAACAGATTCATGACAGTCCCTGGAAAATTATCAAGCGGTATCCTAGGGAACAGATGCCCACCAAACTTCACTCTTTTGCTAACATAAGCATTCAGAGATAGAATTTTTTTTCTCTTCTAATGGCTTTTAAGCCCAAAATATTTCAAACATATGGAGAAGTATAAAGAATAATGAGCCCATGTGAGCCCAAATGAACAAATGTTGACATATTTCCCAATGTGTGTCAAATATTATTTGGTTTCTTTCTTTTGTTTTAAGGAACAAAATGTTGCAGAAATTACCGAAGTCTTCTATTAACTCCTCTCCAATCCCACTTCCTTTCTTTCTATCCAGAAGTAATCACAATCTTGAGATTAGTATGATTCATTTCTATGTATGTTCTAATAATAAGACATGCTGGAATTAATACTGACAATTCTGAAATAACATAAAAGTACCTGGTGAGAATAGTCAAAGATAGAATGTATTGGTTTTGCTTTTTTGTTTTACTTTACAGCCCACATAAACCTGCTTAAAATCTACCCCAGTATTGGGAAAAATCAACTTTCAGAATTGAAACAAGTCAGTGTCTGTTAACAGTGGTGATATTCTTTTTAGCTTGGGATAATATTTTTTCCTTCAGGCACAGCAATTTTAGCCAAGAGACTCAATACTGCCTAAATTCTTTTGTTCTAACAGCTTTCTTTGCAATATTTCCCCCATCTCTTACATAGTAGTCATTATCCAGAATGTTCTGGCTCACATTAGCAGCTTCCACCATTAACCAACGGAACTTCAAAAATGATAGATACCAGCATTACAAATCAGTCTGCAGCCCTTTGCTGATAGTAGTGACTCAATGACACCGGACACTCAGGCTGTAGCCCCCTATCTTTGGAGCTGTAGACTCTATAGTTTTAGAGCTATTTTCATCACCTCTATAGTTTTAGCAAATGAATTGCAACATCTCTCTTCATTTTCTTTTCTGAGATAACTTTTGAAAGCACTATAATAGAATAAGCTTTTAAAACTTATATTGCCTCTTGTTCAGTTTTTTTTTTTTCCACCATGAGCTGAGCAAGAATTTTGAAATCTGATCTTCCAGGCTAGAGATATGAAATATGTAACATACCTAAACAGAACTACTAAAGGGTGCTGACCATCTGGTCTTGCCTTCAGTAGGAACCAGTGTCTTGCCTGCTATTAAACTTCTCATGTATCTATGTATAATAATACCAAGATGGAATATCTTTAACTTTAGGATTTTATGGAGACAAAAGGAATTTTCAGGATGACTGAATTCACATTTGCTAGAAAATTTTATAAACAAGTTATCATATATATTTATATGTAACAGTACATGGGGTTTAGCAACTGTAATAAACTTTGACAGCCAGGGCTAAGGGAACAGTTGTGGTGGTCTTTAAGCTCTTTATTCTTTCCGTGGATGGTCTGAAATCTGAACCCTTCTTGCTCACACAGATCATTTGCAGGCTTGTATCATTTTCCCTAGGAGACGGCAAAATGTTGCTGCTGTTCCTCTCTGCCTCCACATGAGAATCTGATATCTGCAGAGCAGCTCACTGTAGTTCTGGATTTCCTCTGAGCATGGCACCATTGGAGGGGGAGTGGAAGCAGTGCCTTCGTAGTAATGGAACTACAAATGGATCCTGTATTTGCATTGTACTATGATCCTTTCTGTGCGACATTAATAGTCTTCAACCTCCTCATAAAAGTAACTTATGAATATCCAGAGCATTATGATTGACGTACCTTCATGCCCAGTCATTGGATGGAAGATGTCTTTTGACTGTCATGGGAAACCATCAGAAATGATTGATCTGCTTTCTAATCTTGGCCACAAAGATGAGCTGAAAATCATCAACACTATTATAAGAGTAATTTCATAGCCCTCTCTAGCTACAAGAAAAGGGTAGCCACAAGAAATGGAGATTCACTGGCAGAAATAAGAGAAAAGAAAACAGAGACATTATGGTCCAATCCTATCTTTCAATTCTACCTCTCTCACAAACCCTGACTCTCTCACCCTACCAATTAATGTCTTCTTTTCTGAACTCCTGCTGCATTTAATCTCTGCTATACATTGTCATGTGGCTATACCCTAAACCATATACTCTGACTTTGGTTCATAACTTAGTCTTGACTTTGCAATCTATTTGTGAAAACAGGTACTCCGCAATACACACAAGGCCCTCTCAGCATTTATGCTGATCTAGGCACATGTCACATGCTCCACAAATACTCCTACTTGATAACAGAGCACTCATGATTTGCTAAGGACGTGACTCACTAGGATATACTTGGTATATCAGCCTTCCCAAAATAAAAGCTAACATGTCACAAAACCAGAGCCATTGCCAAGCACTTCTTCTTGAAATGGAGTAAGTATAGGATGAAAGTTGGAGATTAACCAGCAGACTGTGTTTCTGATCTCACTGCTGGTTAAGACCTGCTCTGCAGCTGTTAGTACTGGTATAAGTTAGTACTGGTCTAAGTGCAGAACAGGTCTGCCCGGTACCAATGTCAGCGTGGATATCACATCATCACTGTCAATCTCCCCATTAAAATGCCAACATCTTGCCTCATCCTGGCTTTCCCTCAAGTCATCCATGAGCTAATCAGGAGTCTGCATTGGGGTGGATATTCGAAGCAGGGCACCTAGTGTTCTGCTTTGGCGTGAAAAAGAGCTGACTGTAGATATTTTCTCTCTTTCACAGATTATTTTGCAACTGCTTAATAAGAAATGTGTTGTGGGGCCAGTTGTGATAAAGTGCTGTTAGATCTGTGACCCTAACAGAGAGGAAAAGAGACCTGTGTGGTCTGCTATGCCTATGAAGCATGAAATGAAAGCCAGGTTATTTTTTTCCACATAACCGTAGAGCAAAAATAAACCAACCAAATACTGGTTCTAAGTCCTAAAGCTAGGGCCATTTTTATATAGAATCCCCCTCTTCAGTGAATCTATATCTCCTTCTATCTATAACTAAACCCTTCGACTGTCCAAGTAACATCTATTTAAGATTAAACCAGGACACAGACTTCAACACAACAACTACACTTTCATTTCTTCAGCCAGTCCTGCAGACAATGCTTGGTACACGTATAAAGTCACTCATGAATCTGATATAATCCTAAGCCCCTAAGATGTATGATCCACATATTTAAAATGATACTATTCATTTGACATGGAAGTATTGGCCAAAAATGGGAATTGTCTGGAGTCACTATATTAATTCACTTAAAACTGTCGTCTATAAAGAAAAGGCCCTTGCTTGTATTATTCAATTTTATCCTCAGGGCCTAGAAGAGTGAGTATCATAAGAGGCATTAATCTGGTAACTGTTAAATGTTACATGAATTCATGTAATTTAATTTCATTTTTCATGTATTCATGGTTTCTTTGTCCACCTCACTTACCTTTTCCTATATCTTAGTCCTCCCTGGAAAATCGCTGGTCATATCTAGGCCCACACTTCAATGGTTTGACTCTATAATGAATACAGGAGTTTGGAACTTCGTGCTAGAATTCAAAAGGAGGCTATTTGGTAGTAGTGATTAAAGGTGTTTCTTATGGCCCTAAAAACAAGCTATATTGGTGCCCTCCAAATGGCATCACAGTCTTTCCACCTAAAAGTTCACTTCAACAAGTGGTGAACAAAGCAAATCCTAGCAAAACAACGAGGACACAAGAAAAGAAACCCAGAAAAACAAGTCTGCCATGAGACTATCACACATGACTTTGCCTGGTTAGTCCCAGAGACTTTCAGAATAAGGGGTGTGGAAGTGAGGGAAGAAGTAAAAGATGAGGGAGGGGAGAGTTTGCCAGCAATCTTGGCTATGCAGCTTCAGACTTAATTGAAATGGAAATTTTAGGATTAAAAACCCCTTGAGCATCTTTGAGACAAGAGAAAGGGCACTGAAGCACATTTAAATCATCTTTCCCTTGAAAAACAAATCAAAAAGTTGAGACATTTTTATGCCACATAATGGAAAGTCAAGTTTCAACCTTGCAGAAGAATAGGTGATTCTAAATTTGAAAATAGAGTTTGGGAATTAATGGTACCATTAACATTTAAAATGCTGTTTTGAGCACATGCACTAGAAAATTATAACAATGTGAAGCTCCTGTATTTAACAGCTCACTGCTTCTATATAATTTGCTCTCAGAGCAAACATGACAAATTAAAGAAGGGATGCATTGGTCCTTTGTCATTATGACATACACAAACAATAGGCTTTTTCCAATAGCCCCTGTGTGACCTTAATAATAACTGTAGTCTTCCCTCAGTTTTCCTCCCATGCTACTTCCTCCTATGTCTTCTAAAACAGAGACCACAGCAGTACTTATATACAGAATCTTTCAGAGATACGCACATTTTTTTCTCATTGAAGTACATGACAAGACACTGCGATCAATTTCAATCTGTTTCCATTAATTCATTTGGAGTTATACCTTTGAATCTCAGGGGCAATCAAATCCTACCTATTAATGGGTTACTAATATTTAGATATAAGGGAAATATCAAATGTAAACAGAACTCTCAAATCTCACAATGATAGTAAAATTTAAAAGAAAGTGAATGTATGGCAAAACCAATACAATATTGTAAAGTAAAATAATAATTTAAAAAAATAAAAGAAAGCATGAATACCTATAGTCTTCTAATATTTTAGCTTTGAATTTTCATCAACAGTAGAATCACTGAGGCAGTGAAAAGGGTATGTGCCTACCTCATAGGCTCATCTCACTGCATTTGTCCTTTTCCCTTTGCGGCTCCAAGGATATGCTTGGTCAAGCAGCAAAAAGATGCAAATGTGATCATGGCTCTATACCTAATAGTGGTGTGGCTTTGAGCAAGAATTTCTTGGAGCTTTGGTTCTCCATTTATAATTCTATCTCAGACTCTTCCTTGAGTTACAGATAGGTAAATGCAACTGCCTTTCTGACATCTCCACCTTGACAATCCCAAGCACCTCAATCTAAGAAGAAACTAATCTGTGATCCAAACCAGGAACTTGGTTCTCTTCTGTCATTCCTCACTCATCCACCTGAACCAGACAGGGTGCCTGACATCACCCTCTGCTCTGATGTCCAATCTATTACCAGGTTTTGTTAAATTTATACCTTTCATTTCTGCCCACCTCTGCCCATCTTCAGCAAAGTTCAAGCTACTTTCTCTCTCATCAGGACTACTGTAAGTCATCTTCACTGGTCTACTTCCATTTAGTCTTGTTCCTCTAATCATTTGTCCATCTAATCTGTATTTTTTTTTAAGTGCAAATTTTATGACGCTGCCCTTTCCCTTAAAATACTTCAGTGATTTAGTCTAGCTATTGAAAATCCAGCAATGTTCTCTGAACTCTTCTCTCGGTTGCTTGCCCCGCACACCACAGGACCTTTGCACATGCTTGTAGCCTGCCTGTCATACTTCTGTCCTCCAGCCAATATCTAGTCTTCCATCAGACCTCATCTCAAGTCTTACTCAGAGGAGCTTCTCTCTTGCCTTCATATTATATCAATTCTCTTTATAATACATGCCCATAGTATTCTTACAGTTGTAATTTTCCATCTGTTTCATGATAATTTGAATATTGCCAGCTTTTCCATTAGACTAGAAGCTCCACAAGGGTAGAAACAAAATCTCACTTTTCTCACACAGCATATGCACAATAGTTACTTGTTGAGCAATTGAATGCACCAAAAAAATTAATTAACTAATTAATTTATTTATTTACAGGGCTTTCCTGGTGGCTCAGGTGTAAAGAAACTGCCTATAGTGCAGGGGACCAGGGTTTGATCCCTGGATAGGAAAGATCCCCTGGAGAAGGGAATGGCAACCCACTCCAGCATTCTTGCCTGGAGAATTCCATGGACAGAGGAGCCCAGTGGGCTACTGTCTATGAGATCACAAAGAGTCAGACATGATGAAGTGACTAGAATTCCTACTAATAAAGTTATAAAATTAATAAAGCTCTGCCCACTGAAAACCTATGTTTATTATTTAACTTCTCTGTGCAAACGCTTTAAAATGAAGCAAAGCTGTATAACTACAAACCCAAAGTTGGCCTATTGTCTGATTTCACTGCTAGCATAAATAAATGAGTCTTGAAAAAAATTCCTAAATATCTAATGCTTGATAAGAAAGCAAACCCTCTATCAAGGCACTATAGGAAAGGTACAGAGGAAGGGAACATTTTGATGAAGAAGTTGAAAACAGGGAAGAAAGACTGATCCAGAAAAATGCTAACAAAGAGAACAGCCTAGATAAAAAATATCTGAGTGGGAAGGGGCTAGAGGAATACAGTATGGAGTGCATAAGAAGCATGAGCCACAGAAGGAGAAAAAGAAATAGGAAATTATGAAATAACAGATCCGAGTCATGTATCACCATGAACAACCTTACCTCGCACAAGATCTGATTGGGCAGGTGCCCTATAAAATAGTTCAGGTCTAAAAGTTGAATTTTTTTTTTTTTCGCTTGGGACAGCAGTTTTACTGAAGTGTTTTCATCTTTGAAAGCCTGAAAGATATTAGAGCAACGATTGTCTCCTGCCAACAGTGTGCTATTTTGTTGGCTGGGCTTGAGGCAAAACAGTTTGATTTTGGCTGTAAACGAGAGTTTCTTGATTACCTGCATTAAAACCCTCTCTGCAGGCTCTATGAACAGATTCTGGGGAAGGCCAGCCTCAGAGGTGCTTCAGGAGCTCCCAGGAGAATCTAAAACACATACACACACAGAAGCCTCTTAAGTACACGCAGAGGTAATGCCTACGGGGCTTTTTCACTCAAGTAGAAAGAAGAAAGAACTGTATGTCATTCTTTATAGGAATAAGCACTTTTTGTGGAAAACCCTCTTTCTGAATGCTGCATCCACACAGCCAAAAATCTAACAGACTCTATAACTGACTCAAGACCCCACTCTTATTTGTGGCCTTCCCACAAGTCTTAAGCTCTTAAGCTGACAACTGGGACTTAGCCCTTTCTCAAGAGAGTTCCCAGCCTGGCAGGTAGACTGATCAGTAGAGTCAGGCCATACCTTAGCCACTCTCTCCAGCCTGCATGGGTCCTGGCCTCTTGCTGAGAGGTGGTGTTTCAGAACCCCAGGAGGGTTCTGCTGAACCCTCTCTTAACAGTTGTCATCCTAGACATAACTCTTGAAAGGAACTTGGTCTGGATCTCTTAGCATTGGATTAGGAACCCTAGCCATGTCCCTCAAGTCTTTGGAGTTTGAGGGAAGACACAGGTGTGTGAACTTTCCCTTAGCTCCTGGTGGTTTCCATACCAAGAGAGCCTCCCCTAGTAGTTCAGAAAAGAACCCATAATTGCCTCCTGGCAAATTCAAACTCAGGTATTTGGGGAGATTAGCCCCAAATCTCTCCCATATGTTCTTCCAACAAAGCATTGGGATGCATTTGAGAATTCAGATCAGGAAAAAACCTGAGTTTCCTAATACTATCATTCAAGCTAGTTTCCAAAGATATAGATAGATTTAAGATGAAAATCATGCCTGCCCAAACACATACCGTGAAGGAAACATTATCTCAGAAAAAGATGAGCAGAGAAAATAGGAAAAATATAAATTACTTTTAGTACCCAGATGAATTTCTGGCAAAGTATCATGTTTAGTTTTCAGTACCTAAATAATTTTCATCGCTGGTAAAAATCAAAATATGGATGTAAAGTGGATCTTCAGAATATAGAGTTGCCTCTATTCTCAAGTGACCCATCAAACCTTTCCAGTGACTGAGGACAATGTATGTGTCAGGTTTAAGCCAACTGTAAGAGTTGGTTAATAAAAAACCCACTTACAAAATAATGGGAACTTTAACCATACAAAATAAACTAAAGAGAACTGGTATATATTCAGTAACTTCTGAGCTTAATGATTAATACAGATTTTATATCTAGTCAAATTTACATTGAGAGGAGAAGCTATTTTTATTTCATGACAGCATGACCTGAGTCAGGAGAAGACAACAATAGAAACAGAGAGCAGAGAGGATGCTGACAGACCTAATACTGAGAAGCAAGGTATCATCCCTATCATTTAGCTTTTCATACCTTCAAAACCATCCTAAAGTCTTCTAAACTTGAAAAATGTTCCCCCAAACTGGAAATAATATACTGATGGTTTCTCTTGCAATCCTACACTTACACCTTTTGACTACATAAACTATGTATGAACATCACACCCAGTTTAGGATGTAATTCACATAACTATGGTTCCTTAAGCCTACATTATGATATGAGAGGTAAATCACAGTAGAATTTTTAAAAATATTTTTCCTAGTATCAAACAATGATGAGAACTTCCCCGGTGGTCCAATGGTTAAGATTTTGTCTTCCAAAGCAGGGCATAGGCCTCCGTCCCTGGTCAGGGAGCTAAGATCTCATATGCTTCATGGCCAAAAACCCCAAACGTAAAAGAAAACAGAAACAATATTGTAACAAATTCAATAAAGGCTTTAAAAAATGGGCCACACTAAAAAAAGAAAAAACAATGACATTGAGAAGCATATGAAATGACTGTTCAAACTGGAGAAAGTTTCATTACCTCATCCTCCATGTTTCTGCTCTGAATTAAGAAAATCCGTAAAAAGTCGAAATAGCAACTGTGTACTTAACAGATTCTTAACCAGCCTCTGACCATGTGAGTATAATTCTTTCCGGTAGTTCCTACAGTAGAAAGAGAATCAAGTTGTTAAGAAACTAAATGACTCTACCTACCCAGTCCATGGAATTGCACATATAGATGATGGATACAGGACACGATTCCTCACAAAAAATTAGTCAGTCACACCCTGATGGTAGCTCAGCCTGTTGGCCCCATGGCTCCAGATAAAGGACAGGAGGATCAGATTCTAGTTTAAAATAATGTTAAATTTAAATTTTTCCACTGATGCAGAAGAGGATCTTTTGTCCAAGAGGGAGAAGAAAATCATCACACTCAAAATAAAAATTCACATTTATCTCATCCCCCAAGTCCCCACCCCTCATGATATTTGCCCTTTGACCACAATTCTTCTTAGTTTTTTCTGGAAGTTTATAGACTGTCTGAAGCCTGTATGTCATATGCACCCACTTCTGGCTCCTTTGGGGTCACCTTATTCTCTACACACGGGGTGCTATTCAGGTATTTCCTTTTTGCCTGGGCACCTGCAGCAAGACCCTGAGGTATTGGGACTTCAGCCATAACCCTTTAATTGGGTAATTGCCTTCAGTCTTCTCTGCTTTTCCTCTGTCCTTTCTCAAAAATGTACACATTCATTTTCCTACACATCCACCATAATATTTATATCAACAGCAGTCAAGCATAAACAAACATGGATTCTTTACAGTGAAGGCGTGAAACACGGACAGCAATACAAAACAGGGACAGCAAGTACAAGACAGGCTTCCCACTCGTGATCCTGTGGCCGACCTCAGTGGGTGCTGCAAGGAACAAGTGTGAAGGATGACCTCTGTGTAAGAAACCACGAGGGGATGCTGTGCTCCCCCCGCCTCTTTTTATGGAAAAATTAAAGGAAAATATTAGCAGAAGAGAATAAAGAGTTTAAGGGTACCTACATTTCAAAGCCCTATTGACTCAAAAATCTGGCTACATTTCTACCACATTTACTGAAAAGCCCAAATTTATTTGATGTTGTCACTACAGATGGGTCAAATTACTTGGATTATAACTTTAAGGGACTGATGTTTTACAGTTTGGGGGAGTCACCAAAAATGGCCCTTCTCAGCAACTATAGTCATCACCACACTGTGTATTACATCCCAGAACCTACTGAAACCGAAATTGTGTATCCTTTGACCACCTTCACCCATTCCCTCCACCCAAAACCTCCAACCCACCCCGCCACACCCACCAATCTCCTCTGTTTAAAATATACTTGCTATATCCTTTTGCTTTAAATGTTTCTGTAGCCCCATATACAAGGTATATCTCTTGTAAACAGCATACATACAGGTGAATTTTTTTCTAATCGAGCTGAACAACCTTTATCTTCTAGTGTATTTAATCCAGTTATATTTGCTATGATTACTGATATATTTGGATTTAAATCTACCAATTACTATTGTAGTTCTTTTTTGTCCTATCTGTTCTACATTTCTTTTTTCTCATCTTTTTGCCTTATTCTGTATTAAGTACTATTTTGTTATTCTATTTTCCCCTTTATTGGCTTCCCAGCTAGATAATATATTTTTTTACTATCTTTGTAATGGTAACCATAGAAATTCCACATGCACTCTTGTTTTGTTAAAATATAATTTAAATTTACAGTTTTATCAACTGATGAACAATGCAAGGATCTTTGGACATATTAATGTGATTTACCCCTTTTGCACTAGTGTTGACACATATTTTAATTCTCTCTATATTTTAAGCCCCACAGGTTCTTACTGCCTTGGTAGCTCTCTGATGTGCATGAATACACACACATACACATACTCACATACTCAGCTTTTCTGCCTTTTTTTTTTTCCAGTGGAAGAATTGGTCAGTAACCAGCTAGCCTGTTATTGTTGGATTGGGAAATCCAAGTAACTCTATCTTAAATGCAATATGTAAACAATGATTTGTCTTCTAATGTTTCTAAATATCACATTTGTTAGATCCTTAAGATACAGTCATAGATTTTATATTTTCATTAGCAGTTGACTATGCTTCCTTTTTTGACTGTGTGGATCACAATAAACTGTGGAAAATTCTGAAAGAGATGGGAATACCAGACCACCTGACCCACCTCTTAAGAAACTTATATGCAGGTCAGGAAGCAACAGTTAGAACTGGTCATGGATCAACAGACTGGGTCCAAATAGGAAAAGGAGTACGTGAAGGCTGTATATTGTCACCTTGCTTATTTAACTTATATGCAGAGTACATCATGAGAAATGCTGGGCTGGAAGAAGCACAAGCTGGAATCAAGATTGCTGGGAGAAATAGCAATAACCTCAGAAATGCAGATGACACCACCCTTATGGCAGAAAGTGAAGAGGAACTAAAAAGCCTCTTGATGAAAGTGAAAGAGGAGAGTGAAAAAGTTGGCTGAAAGCTCAACATTCAGAAAACTAAGATCATGGCATCTGGTCCCATCACTTCATGGGAAATAGATGGGGAAGGAGTGGAAGCAGTGTCAGACTTTATTTTGGGGGGCTCCAAAATCACTGCAGATGGTGATTGCAGACATGAAATTAAAAGATGCTTACTCCTTGGAAGGAAAGTTATGACCAACCTAGATAGCATATTAAAAAGCAGAGACATTACTTTGCCAACAAAGGTCTGTCTAGTCAAGGCTATGGTTTTTCCAGTGGTCATGTATGGATGTGAGAGTTGGACTGTGAAGAAAGCTGAGCGCCAAAAAATTGATGCTTTTGAACTGTGGTGTTGGAGGAGACTCTTGAGAGTCCCTTGGACTACAAGGAGATCCAACCAGTCCATCCTAAAGGAGATCAGTCCTGGGTGTTCATTGGAAGGACTGATGCTGAAGCTGAAATTCCAATACCTTGGTCACCTCATGTGAAGAGTTGACTCATTGGAAAAGACCCTGATGCTGGGAGGGATTGGGGGCAGGAGAAGGGGACGACAGAGGATGAGATGGCTGGATGGCATCTCCGGCTCGATGGGCATGAATTTGGGTAAACTCCTGGAGTTTGTAATGGACAGGGAGGCCTGGCATGCTGCGATTCATGGGGTCGCAAAGAGTCAGATACGACTGAGCAACTGAACTGAACTGATGCTTCCTTTATTTAATTCAAGGGTTGGAGAAGTACAGCCAAGTCAGACCTGTTTCCTATTTCTCTGTATAGTTTTATTGGAAAACAATGGCCATACTCATTTACATATTGCCTATGGCTGCATGCACACTGCAGAGACCATATGGTACACAAATCCAAAAATATTTATTATCTGACCCTTTACAACCAAAGCTATGGTTTTTCCAGTAGTCATGTATGGATGTGAGAGTTGGACTATAAAGAAAGCTGAGTGCTGAAGAAATGATGCTTTTGAAATGTGGCATTGGGACACTCTTGAGAGTCCCTTGGAGTACAAGGAGATCCAACCAGTTCATCCTTAAGGAAATCAGTCCTGAATATTCATTGGAAGGACTGATGTTGAAGCTGAAACTCCAATACTTTGGCCACCTGATGTGAAGAACTGACTCGTTGGAAAAGACCCTGATACTGGGAAAGATTGGAGGCAGGAGGAGAAGGGGACGACAGAAGATGAAATGGTTGTATAGCATCACTGACTCAGTGGACATGAGTTTGTATAAGCTCCAGGAGTTGGTGATGGACAGGGAAGCCTGGCGTGCTACAATCCATGGGGTCGCAAAGAGTCAGACACGACTAAGCAACTGAACTGAACTGATCCTTTACAGAAAAAGTTTGCTAGTCCTCTGATTTAATTTCCATTTTAAAATCAAGACTTTTACTGATATTCTAGTCTCGTTGCTTCCACTATCTGTATTTCAACCTTTTCAAGAGATTACTGATAGATTACTGATAGATTAATATTCTAAAACTCAGCTCTAATCACATTACTAATCATACGGTATTCTGCCTTATATGAGTTATCTGTATGTACTTACTTTCTTACTAAAATATTTATAGTATCCCTTTCTTGACTGCAGTATTTGTCCTTCATATTTTAAAATTCCTTTTTGGCTAAACTACACATGATAGGTAATCAATATTTATTCATGAATAACATGTTTATTCATTGTTAGAAGACATAAAATGTTCTTTTTCACTCTACCATTTCAACATTAATAATAGGCATCTGAAATGATACATATTATTTTCAACTCATTACACTGCAATTTCACTTGAGAATAATTCACCACCACCTCCACTGGGCTGCTTGCCTTTCTGCCATGCATCATCCCTCACAGAACCCAGCTTTATCCTTCTGTCCCAGTCTCTCGCTCCCATCGGCCAATTCAATTTGGAGCCCTCTTAATCAGTTAAAGGTTCCTCTTTCTAACCATATTCTTCTCAGTGCTTATGAGATGTCTTATTTCTTTGCCTTGTCCTTTGGCTCAGAAGTCAAGATTTAGTAGATAAATTCTGCTCTGCTAAACTATATTGAGTCAACCAGCTCACTTTCCCACCCTACCTTCTAGTCTAAAGCCATAGGGTTTAAGGAGAAGCATAAATGAATATAAAACCTGAATGACCTTTCCTTTATTTTCCTTTATCGCCCAGAGATTCAAATCTCTTACAGATTACTCCTCTAGGTGACTCAGCAAATGCAGAGAAGTTTTAGGGTAAGAAGGACAAACTGCAAGGCTACAGTACACATCAAAACTTCATCTGAAAGGGCCTCCAACCAACTCTTTATACACCACTTTGCTTATCACTGGGACATATTTAACTCAGAGTTTTGCATAAACTGTCCTTTAGAACATGGGTCTTCCTTGAAATGTTTATCAGGTTGTATAAAAATTACTTCCTTAGTGGGAATTATAATAAACTATAAATAAAACAGGTTTTTTCCACTGCCAGTTTCTTAGAGCCTTCACTATTCTAATGGGCACTCTGGACCTCGGAGGGAGGGGTACACAGCAAATTACCTTTTCATTCACCTCAGTCTTGGAGATAAGCTATTAGCATCTTGATGGACCACTGGTATTAACTCTGAGTACAGTTTGTAAATGCTGATAGAACTCTCAACTCCAGCTAGGACACTAAGGAAGATGTTTAATACTTAGTTGAACTATCTTCCTCTTATTATTGCTTTCTATTGAAATACTGCTGTACTGTCAATTTGAACTCAGCATTCCCATGAAAGCTGAATATCTTACAGCATAGTAGTCCCTAAGCTATCTGCCTAAGAGCTTGCCCGGGGAGCTATGAAGAGTAATATATCTCTTGATGGTGACAATTCTAATTGGATAAATCCAAAGTTAAACAGCCACAGCAATGAGAAAAACCTAGCTTGGAGTCTTTATACCTCTCTATATTTTTCTTTCATTTAATCTTGTATGTTCAGCTTAAAATCACTTTAAATGACATTCAGGGTCAAGAAGGAGAAAAAATTACAATTCTACACCCTCATGCCTTACTTTATATTTATTTGCCTCTCCCCAACCTTTCCCTTATCTGTTTTTTCCTTAAAAGAAAATAAATAATCCTGCCTGGTTTGCTATATGTTTCCTTTCCTTTTCTGGGTAAGATTATTAAATCAGTTGGGTATTGGTTTACCACTTGGACCAGCTTGTTGTAGAAGCAATTTTTTCAAACATATTTCTCATCTCCAACACACTGAGGGAGACATGCATGATTAGTTTATCAACAGATGCACACTGCAGCTTCCTCTGATAATGGAACCATAGAAAACATGTTTAAGAGCCATCACATCAGTCCTGAAGCCATTATGAGGGCCCTGATAATGATCAGAGAAGCCTGGTAGGCATACTGGTAAGAAATGAATGACAGAGGAAAGTTATTGGTCACTAAACTATTTCATGTTCTGCTGAATTTTTCAAAAATCACTTCCAAGCCTGTTATTTTACTACCAGTGTTAGACATGGCTTTCTCTCAGACTTGAAGTATTCTTGTAAAGAGATTGTCCCCCTGCAAAACTAGTGAGAGATAAAATTGCATCCACACACACATTTCTCCTATCTCTCCTCCTTTCCTAGACTGTATCCCTTCTAACATGGGATGAAAAGGGAAGCCTGAATATTATTATTCAGGCAGAACTGGATCACTCAATTCCCAGTGAGCCACTCAGCTAACTCCTAGGTATGTATTCCAGAAAACCAGTTTAACAAAAAATAATTACTATGTGTAACAAGTAGTTGATGTAATATTTATAGCAGAAAAAAAAGGATATAACATAAGTAAATTTATGAGGGAAATGTTCAATAATTTGTCTACAACCAAATTTTACAGCATTTAAAAAATGTAGATAGATAAATATTGTATATGTTAAATAGAGAAGCAAAACATATGTCTTAAACTCTGAACGAATCATGCTCACATATGGATACACTGAGAAAAGCAAATTAATGCACCAGGTAATTTTTACCTTATAAAAACTTACATCAGAAAGCATCTCATCATCCTCACATTTCCTTTGCGTCATAATTAAGGTTGCCTTTAGCCAATAAAAATACAGCAGACTAGGCAAATTTTAATTTCATATTTAAGACAACTTATATTTAGTATAGTTAGTGTAAAATATAATTAATATAATAGTTTAACTTTTTAACATAGTATGCATGCAATTTGAAGACATATTTATATACCCCAAATTTTATTTTTTAACTGAAAATTCAAATTTAACTGGCATCCTGTGTTTTATCAGGCAACTCTGGCTTCTTTCAACATAACAAGTCAAATGGAGAACTGGAAAAGAAGTTAGTGTTTGGGAGGAAAAGATTATTTAAACTTGAGTGGTCAGTCTTCTTCTTATGCATGTCCCAAAAGAGAAAGGCTATGTCAGACTTGGTTTGTCACTATTAATGTGTAATTTCCCAAAGTGGGTAGAGATTCACACCAGTTTCTGCAATGACCAGCTCACCCCAGGATGCCTTTGAATTAAATAGCAATCCTTAGTACAGCCAGACATGGTGAACCATTTCTACAAATATGGCACAAACCACAGAAATTTCATGCAGAAATTAAAATTTCAACCCCTTTTCTCTGATGGGGAGTAAAAGGCACTTACTCTTTATGACAAAAGTCCAAATGGAGAAAATAAAATATAAAATGCTTCCATCATGTCAACCTTGCAAATTAGTGTATCTGTATGCAAACAAGTTTTTTATAGCAATACTATTAGCATGTTGCTAATAGTAGGTAGATACATGGGTCACAAAGAGTCGGACACAACTGAGTGACTGAACTGAACTGAACTGAATAGTAGGTAGAATGGTTTGTGGAAATAAGATTTCAAATTCCCAATATTTTCCTTTACCAACCATAACAATAGCCTGGCTATCTGAATTTTAAATGAGGAAGTATCATAAAAAAATCTCCTTGAAAGTATAGAAGACAACTTACAGAGCAGCCAGTAAAATGCCTCATTTTACAAAAGAAAATGGAAGTGCTGACAGGTTAAGCAAACTCTTCAAGGTCACATCTACACTGTGGCTTCCCTTTAGGAAGAAAAACTGAAAGTTTTTCATTTTTCTCACCAGTGCGGATAGGTGATTGAGGACCAACCATTGACAATAGCACATTGATTTACTATGACTAGGAGTTTCAAGTAAGCAAAACGCACAAAATAGGGCAATATAGATAATTCTTGACATTTTGCTTTCAGTGTAACTCAAAGATGAATTCAAGGATTATGATTAATAAATATGTATTGATTTCCACTAAGAATATAAAGAATACTTGATTGTGCATTATGTTGATTTCCAAGTCAATAACTTTTCTCCATGGCAGCCTTTAACTCTGCATTCAGGTGACTATGCATTGATGGACACAGAGAGGATTGTGGGGATTCACTGAAATAACCCATTAAACAAATAATTAAAAACAAATCCCATATCCAATTTTTGCTTCCACAAATGAGAGATTTATACACCACTCTTGAAGAAATTGTTAGCTTTAAATTGTGGAGAGTAACAACATGTTATTTTGTGGCCTTTTGTTAACAGCCTGACTATCCACCAAAAGCTATGCTAACAACAGGTACTCGAAGTAATAAAGTTTGCAGGCAAAATTGTAATTCATTATCAGATTAGATGCAAAAGCAGCATTTCTGTAGCAGTTTAGAAGAGTTTTAGAGATTGCTAGCAAAAAACTAGTTTCTTTCCTTATAGCAAATGTTACAGAACAAAATACAACAGTTTTTTCTTCATCCGAGATGAAGCTCCTTGATACAAAAGTGAACAAGATGGACTCATAAAACACTTGTATTTTATTTTATTCAGTTGCCTTACTCTCTTCTTTTCAAGGGAAGGGTGGCATCTTGTGGTACAAACATAACTTGCTTCAATAAACTTACTTTCCCTGTGAGTAAAACAGTTTGGGAAATGGCATCTGGTTCTGAGCATTTAAATTTCTCCCTACAGGACCAGCCCTGCTCTTGGCCTTTGGCGGCTGCCATTTCTGTCAGGAGACCAAGGGCAGTGGGTGAAAGGTGCTTGGCTTATTAAACACCATCTGACAGCCGAACCACGAGTGCAAGATGGTGCATCTGCCACATCTGGAACAGTGGCACTCACCCTCTGCCCACCCTATTCTCCTGGGTGGGGCAGGGAACCCTGATTTTTAGATTTCCTGAGATTGTTTTTCTCCTTGCTGACTTAGCCTACATGATTAACCCTTCCTATAATTACAGTCTCAAGCACTTTGCTTCTAAAAGCACTTAGCCTATTTCTGGAGAATGGTAGCTGTGGGTTTACAGCAATTCAGTGTTAGCATTTTAATCACAGTACAGGGAAGAAGGAAAGCCCTTCACAGTTGGGATGAGGAGAAAAAGATGCAAAAATGTTCCAAAACAGCTTGTTTCATATTGAAAAAAGGCAGGAACTCTGCCATAATAATGACTTTCATGGGAGTTAACTTTAATCGTAACCTTTTGCCTTCACAGATTTTTTTTAAATTTATTTATTTTTAATTAAAGGATAATTGCTTTACAATAGTGTGTTGGTGTCTGCCATACATCAACATGAATCAGCTATAGGTATACACATAAGTCCTCTCCCTCTTGAACTTCCGTCCCACCTCCCACACATCCCACCTCCCAGGTTGTCAGAGAGCACCCTGTCAGTTGTGTCCCCTGAGTCATACGGCAAATTTCCATTGGCTGTCTATTTTACATATGTTAGTATATACGTTTCCATGCTGCTCTCTCCATTCATCCCACCCTCTCCTTCCCCTACTGTGTCCACAAGTCTGTTCTCTTTGTCTGCATCCCCACTGCTGCCCTGAAAATAGGTTCATCAGTACCATCTTTCTAGGTTCCATATATATGTATTAATAATATACAATTTTTTTTCTCTACTTTGTATAATAGGCTCTAGGCTCATGCACCTCATTAGAACAAGCTCAGATGCATTCCTTTTTATAGCTGAATAACTGTGTACATGTACCACAATTTCTTTATCCATTCATCTGTCAGCGGACATTTAGGTTGCTTCCATGTCCTAGCTATCATAAATAGTGCTGTAATCAACATTGGAAAAAGAAATGAAGGAAACAATAGCAGAGGTTAATAAAACTAAAAGCTGGTTCTTTTAGAAGATAAACAAAATTGACAAACCATTATCCAGAATCATCAAGAGGAAAAGGGAGAAGAATCAAATCAACAAAATTAGAAATGAAAAAGGAGAGGTTACAGCAGACAATGCAGAAATATGAAGGATGATAAGAGACCATAATGAGCAACTATATGCAAATAAAATGGACAACCTGAAAGAAATGGACAGATTTTTAGAAAAGTCCAAACCTTCCAAGACTGAACCAGGAAGAAATAGAAATTATAAACAAGTCAATCACAAGTACTGAAATTGAAACTGTGATAAAAAATCTCCCAAGAAAACAAAAGCCCAGGGTCAGATGACTTCACAGATGAATTCCATTTAGAGAAGCACTAATGCCTATCCTTCTCAAACTCTTCCAAACAAATGCAGAGGAGGGAACACTTCCAAACTCATTCTACAAGGCCACCATCACTCTGATACCAAAACCAGACAAAGTCATCACACCCAAAAAAAGAAAATTACAGGCCAATATTGTTGATGAATATAGATGCAAAAATCCTCAACAAAATTCTAGCAAACAAAATTCAACAACACATTAAAAAGATCATACACCCTGATCAAGTCAGGTTTATCCTAGGGATGCAAGGATTCTTCAATATATGCAAATCAATCAATGTGATATGCCATATTACCAAATTAAAAGATAAAAACCATATGACAATCTCAACAGATGCAAAGAAAGCTTTCAAAAAAATTGGCACCCATTTAGGATAAAAATTCTTCCCAAAATGGGCATAGAAGAAACCTACCTCAACATAATAAAGGGCTTCACAGATTTGACTCACCTGGAAGGATGTCTTCTTTCACTTGTCAGTGACACTTGGGACTGAGGTCCAGCTGTGTCTTCTCCTCATGCTGAAATCACACCCCTGGGTGTGCCAGACACACGCGCACACAGCACAGCCATCCATCCGTTCACTTCTTCCACAGCTTGGATCACAACCTATCACTTTTGAAGCAGCATCGAAGGTTTGCAAATTTGTTTTAAACCACGTTTACTTGTATTAATAGCTTCTAATTTCTCCCTACTCTTTTTTTTTAATATCTATGGTGCACAATTGTTTCATTAGCACATTGTTCCAATATACATAGTATATATGTGGACCTGTCCCCATGTTATGAAATTTAATGCCAACATAGGCTGTGTTGATAGATGTATTTTGGAATCCCCCCAGTCACTCAGCACTTAGGTCATTCTTATAAATAACACTTTGTAAATATCCAAGCACATTTCTGGTTACTTTCTTGGGAAAGGAATCCTAAAAATATTTCTGAGTAAAACATTATGCATATTTTAAGAGTTTTTAAATATATTACCAAATTAGCCATCTAAAAGACTGTACCAATTTACATTCCACCCAGCAACATTTTCACACAGCAGTTTGAGTTTTACTGTCTATTTAAACCTTGCTATTTTGATAGGTGAAAACTAGTGTCTCATAGCTAAAGGAATAACTTGTATGATTTCTAACAGACAGAGTATTTATGTTTTCTCTTCATATGAATGCCTTTGTTTTCATTTCCTTCAAACTCTTTTCCTATTTTTCTATTAAATTGTATATCTTTTCATATTAATTGGACCAATCTTCTTCTGTACAAAGTCAACTATTTACAATTTAAGTAAAACTTGTCCCCAGTTTTTCAATTTTACCTCAATTCCAATTTTTAAAAATTCTAGTTCAATCTGTTTATCTCTTCAATCTACCAGTAGCCTCTTCTTTTCTTTTTCTAACACATTTTCACTTGCCTAAGAGCTATAACCTTTATTCCTACCAGAAGTTGACTTTCTTCCTTTATCAGTCTAGCATTTGCAACAGGTCATGTTTCATGTCTGAAAAGAATGGACTGAGTATTCAATAAATGGTGATAAAACAATTGAATGGCTAAAAGGTTATAAAACTTAGATTCTTACTACAAACAGACATACACAGAGGCGTGCACAAATTAGAGATGGGTTTAAGATAGAAAGATAAATAAATGAAAAGAAAAAAATAATAAAATAATGAATTAGAAAAGGAAATGAAAAGAAATAAAGGCTATGAGTCACATTAAAAAAATTTTCATGCAAAGTGCAGTAATGAAACAGAGACACCAAGAACTTAAATAACAGGCAAGTGGATGATATCCACATGGATTGGCGAGCCCAAGGGCTTGGCCAAATACACAGCTCTGTGTAAGAGAACGTTCCCACATCCATGAAGGTTTAGGAGGAGAATCCCCATGATCACTGATCCTGAGTTTCTCATCACTGGCAAGGTGTTAGGAGAGATGCATGTAATCTCATTTAAAGAACATAAGGTAAAGTAGCAGTTCTTACATGCCTGATTGGAGTCACAGACTCATACCTGACAGATGATAGGTAAGTAGGTAGATAGGTAGATAAAATAATGAAGAAATCAACATCTAAATTATGGATGTTTTTAAACCCCTCCAAAACAATAAAAAGACAGTAAAAATGGGTGAAGTACATAAAAAGAAAGTTCACAGAAAAAATATACAAATGATAAATATACATGTGAAAAGATCTCAGAATAAATACTAGTCAGGGAAATGCAAATTTAAACAACAATTAGATGTTATACTTTCATCTACAAAATCGCCAAAATCAATAACTTGACAATATCCAATCTTAAGAAAACTGGCAAAAAACCTCATCTGAGTGGAAATTGGCACAGCCCTTCTGGAAGGCAGTTTGACAGTACTGACTCATGTTTTAAATGTACAAACTCTTTGTCTCAGAAATCCACAAGCATGTTCCCTAGAAAAATATTTACACTTACACACAAAGGTGATGCAAGAAATTTTTCAGCATAATTTTTCAGTTTTATGGGTGAAATTTCAATTAACGTCTTTGTAAAATTTTTATTTGTGCATATGTAAGCATATATTTTATAGAATAGAAGTGGATTTGCTAAGCCAAATAAAATTTTTATATCAATGGACTAGTTGCCCACCAAAACATTGGGTATTGTTGACTTTTAACAAACAATGGATAAGTGGATAATATCTCAGTTAAACAATTTGCATTTCCTTAGTTACCAGAGACATTTTTAATTTTTTTGCACTTGAATTTATATACCTTCTCTCTAATAACTTTTGAGTTTTAGAAACTTTTCCTAATGCTATTTAATTTTTTACCATTTTTAAGTTGTAGTGAAATATGTATAACATAAAACTTACTATTGTAACTATTTCTAACTGTACAGTTCAGTAATATTAAGTACATTTATAATGCTAGGCATTCAATCGCCAAAATTGTTTCATCTTGCAAAACTGAAACTCTGTACCCAGTAAACAACAAGCCCCCATTAACTGTCATTCTATTTTCTTTCTCAAACGAATTTGATGACTCTGGGAACCTCACATAAGTGAAATCATATGGTATTTGCCTTTTGTGATTGATTTATTTCAATGCAATTTATTTTTAATGTTGAAAACTGGGGAAAAAAACCTACTTAAAGGTAGAATAATTAGATAAACTATAGTATATCCATATTTTTGTAACATTCACTAAAAGAGAAGCAAGTAAAAGTCTGGAATTGAAATACATAATTCCTAAAATCAAGAACTCAGCAGATGGTTTGAATAATATATTAGACACAGACAGAGAAAAATTAGTCAACTAAAAGACAAGTCAAAAGAAACTATCCAGAATATAGCACAGAAAATTCAGAAAAGACGTTTAGAGGATATGTCAAGAAGATATAATAAACATTTTTTTCAGAGACCCAGAAGAAGACAAGAGAATGTGCTGGAAACAATACCTTGAAAAGAGAATAGCTAGGAATAATGAAGACTGATGAAAGATATTAATCCACAGATTCAAGATGACAAATAAATTCTAAGCAGGATACATTAAAAAGAAATTCACACCCATAGACACCATATCAAAAAGGGCAGAAACAGAAGACTAAGAAGTCTTAAAGCCAGAATAAAAAGTGCTCCAAAGGCTCAAAAGTTAGAATTATAGCTGACTTCACAATACTGACAGTGAAAGCCAGGAAACATTGGACTACCTTCAATGTGTGAGGAGGGTGGAAGAGGGGAGAGGTAAGGGAGAAAATAGCACTCTATAATTCCATATTCAGTAAAAATATCATTCAAAAATAAAATACAATATTTTCAAATTAGGGATAAAAGGTTTAGTTATCACCAGAAGATTCACATTAAAGGAAATTCTAAAGAACATATTTAATGGAAAAAAAAGATTATCTGAGATGGAAGCTCTGAAATGCAGCAAAGAATAAAGGATGAATAAGGTGGTAAAAAAATATATATAAATATGAAATAATTTTAAATGTATAAAATAAAAATGTCTTATGACTTCTAAAATATTAATAGCAAAAATTACCTGGACACAATAGCATATCATGGCAATATGGCAGTTATGGCAGTAATTAATAAAGTTTTCCAAGGTACTTGTATTATCTAGGTGAAAATTTTCATTAACTTAGACTTTCACAAATTATTACTGAATATTTTTGGTAATTGTAAATACATCTTCTAATTTTGAAGGTAAGCCCTAAAAGAATAAAATATTTAATTTAAAAAACAATAGCTTTATTACAAGATGGAATCATAACTAAACCTAAAAGAAAACAATAAAGAAAAGAAAAAGAAACAAAGAATAAGTAGACCAAATAGAAGACAATAAGATAGTAGATTTAACTACTCTGTAGTTAAGTGGGCAGAATCTCAGAATTAGAAAGCCTTCCTCACCTAGTCACAGGGAGTTTTGAAACAATCACAGGCCTCATTCAGACACAGATAGAGGCAAGCTGCTCCATAAACTCTGCAGCCTGGGAAAGCAGGGGGCGGTGAGGGGGGGAATGCATTCTTCCTTAGAGCAACTGGGTTCCATGAGAAAAGAAGAGGAGAAAGATCTGGACCCTGCATGCCCACTTCCTGTCCCCAAGTGTACCAGGCAAATAAATCACTTCTCTCCTGAAAGGATGTTTGAGGTGGTAGAGAGAGGTTAAGAATATTGCAATGACTGAATAAAACTAGGGGAAATTCAGGCCATGGTCATAGTAATACTTAATTGTTCTAATGTATGTCACTGAGACATATTTGTTTGAGGGGTGTAAGAAGGAAAAGTTAGGGAAGGAGAAAATAAGTGTACAAATAAGGCAGTTCTTTAAAAAGTTATAAAATCTATGCCAGAGCTAGAGAGACCGTCTCAGGTATTTCCAGGAGCTATTAGGACAAAAATGAAGGAGCAGATACAAATGATTAGGAGAGACAGGGAAGAAGTGGTTGATACAAAATTTCAAATAAAATATAATTTCTTCAAGGCTTTACCTTAAAGAATATCAGTGGCACAAAAGGATGCATTTTAAAGGATGCATTTTTCAGCTAAAATTGGAGAGCAGTTTCAGCCAAAGGATTCAAATAGAAAAGATATCATCCCAATCCTTCAATCTTTAAAAATACCCCTAAACTAGCCACCTCAGAAAGATAAAAATATATCCTGCATTTAAAGAATTCCATACGTGTAAATCTATTGCTGATTCATATCAATGTATGACAAAACCCACTGAAATGTTGTGAAGTAATTAGCCTCCAACTAATAAAAAAATTTTAAAAAAAATAAAAAAAATAAAGAATTCCAGAGAAAGATTTTACATGCCATCTCAGTAATTAATTTCAACACTTGACAAAAACTGTTTTTATCAACTAAATTAACTATCATTCAGAACCTTAATAGGGATATCTTTTAAAAAACTAAGTTAATTTAACCTACCCCTTAAATATAATTATTTTTTCCTCCAGGAAAATAAATATCATACAAGCTCCATAAGGCTGGTGGTAAGACACTCTGCTGAACTTTCAGGCAAACCTTCCCACAAGACTTACAAAAGTTGCATGAAAATGAAAAGAACAGAAAGAGCATCAGTCTTCATCATCATTGCTTGACACACCTGGTGTAGGTGCAGAATTTATAATCCTGAAGTGAATTGCTTGACTTTGTGGAAATCAATGAAAGTAAAATTCAATTTAAATTTTGTATTAAAATACCATAAATTTTAAGATATGACTTTCCTGTTGTCATAAATCAGCAAGACTGGCAAAAATTACTACACATAGAAATAGAGAATCATCATTCAAGTAAGTAAATTATACCCTTGAAGTAGAGTATTGGCCCTTTCAGCCTCATCAAGAAGAGAAAAGTTTAGTGAAGTCTATATACTACAGACATACCATTTTACTCATATCAGCAGTCTTCAGAGGTGGAGATTGATATGGCTAATTCAAATATATATAATATGCAGTGATTAATAAACTTACTAAATTTGGGAAGAAGCAGCAGTATACACCGTCCTTTTTAAACACTGGGCTTTCCTTGTGGCTCAGCTGGTAAAGAATCCTCCTGCAATGCGGGAGACCTGGGTTTGATACCTGGGTTGGGAAGATCCCCTGGAGAAGAGAAAGGCTACCCGCCCCAGTATTCTGGCCTGGAGAATTCCATGGACTGTATAGTCCATGGGGTTGCAAAGACCTGGACACAACTGAGCAACTTTCACTCACATATAACTTGAGAAATGGCAATATTTTGCCAAAAAAAAAGTACCCTTGTGGCATGACAATGAATTAACCCAGACTGCTAGCTTCCTCTCCTGAACTCAATTTTTAAAAAGCAAAAACCAAAACAAAGGAAAAACAAGAAAAACAAGCCAAAAACCAGGGAGGAAACATATGCATTTTAAAAGCTAACATAAAATCCATATGAGCCTCCTGAAGATCTAGAAAGTGGTTATGACCTTAAGTGGAAAGGAAATAAGTCTGCTCAGGAGGTTTACAAACCAGGACACCAGCTTCAGACTCCCCATCCTGGGTCAAGGAATCACAGAAGGATTCAGGGATGAATTAAGATGGAATATATGTGAGATATTATGAATATACTTAAGAAATATCAAGTGGAGTGTTACAATCTACATAATATTAATAACATACAATTGACCCTTAAACACACAGCAGGTAGAAGTGATTACCCTCTATACAGTAAAAAATCTGCATCTAACATTAGTCTTTCCTCCACATCTTCAGTTCAGCATCTACAAATTCAACCAACCACAGATCATGCAATATTGCAGCACATATTTATTTTAAAAAATCTTTGTATGAGTGGATCCATGTTGAAACTCATGTTCAAACCCATCTTGTTCAAGGGTCAACTGTAAAAGGAGAGTAAATGAAAGGAGATAAATATTTGAAGAATTAATGACTGATAGTTTCCCAGAATTAAAGATGAAAGGTCTTAGATTAAGAAGGCATATAGCATACCAAGGGGCAAATAGACGAGGAAAAGAAAATCCAAAATCTAGACGTCTGTGGAGGAAAACTAAAGGACTTCAAAGTTTAAGAAAAAATTTGGAAAGCTTCTACTAAGAAAGAGCAATCCAACTACAAAGAATAAAATTCAGGTGATTAGTTGCCTCTACAGCCATAACAGAGACAATGAAAAATGTTTTTAAATTGCTTCAAGACAAAAGCATTGAAGTTAAAATTTTATGCCCAATAATGTCATTTAAATATAAGAAGGCAATAAGTAAGTATTGTATGCAAAGCCTCAGAAGAAAGCTCAGCATAGCACAAAGACCTGCTATGAAAACACTTTTACAATAAGTACTCCAAAAGAAAGAAAAAAACTAAAGTCTGATATAAAGGAAGTTAGGGTGAGTAAATAAGTTTAAAAGGTTTATTTTACCTTTAAAAAGCAAAAGAGCAAAAAGTTAATACCCATAATAACCTGAGCTAAAGGGGGATGATATCAAGTGGACTTTCTTGAGAAAAGAGGGAAGAAGGGGTTGCCATTAGAAGTAAGACACCACTTTACAGATGAGGAAAGTGAGGCACAGAGAGGTTAAGAAACCTATGCAAGGGCACATAGCCACTAAGATGCAGTGCCAAATTCAGGCAGTATGACTCAGAGCTCAACCTTCAAGGAGAAAATATAGATGTCGATAAAAATCAAGAACTATGAAAGGGAAAAAAAGAAGCCATAAAAGTAGGTCTTAAGTTTAAGGTAATCACAAGATATATAAAAATTTAAAATGTATACCTAGCATAAGGTATAAATGTCTAACCAGCATAAGAATATTTGGTGTATTGATCAGAGGTAAGGAAGCTCAACATTCAGAAAACTAAGATCATGGCATCTGGTCCCATCACCTCATGGCAAATAGATGGGGAAACAGTGGAAACAGTGTCAGACTTTATTTTTCTGGGCTCCAAAAATCACTGCAGATAGTGATTGCAGCCATGAAATTAAAAGACGCTTACTCCTTGGAAGGAAAGTTATGACCAACCTAGACAGCATATTAAAAAGCAGAGACATTACTTTGCCAACAAAGGTCCGTCTAGTCAAGGCTATGGTTTTTCCAGCGGTCATGTATGGATGTGAGAGTTGGACTGTGAAGAAAGCTGAGTGCCAAAAAATTGATGCTTTTGAACTGTGGTGTTGGAGAAGACTCTTGAGAGTCCCTTGGACTGCAAGGAGATCCAACCAGTCCATCCTAAAGGAGATCAGTCCTGGGTGTTCATTGGGAGGACTGATGCTGAAGCTGAAACTCGAGTACTTTGGCCACCTGATGCGAAGAGTTGACTCATTGGAAAAGACCCTGATGCTGGGAGGGATTGGGGGCAGGAGGAGAAGGGGACGACAGAGGATGAGGTGGCTGGATGGCATCACCGACTTGATGGACATGTGTTTGAGTAAACTCTGGGAATTTGTGATGGACAGGGAGGCCTGGCGTGCTGCAATTCATGGGGTCACAAAGAGTCGGACACGACTGAGCAACTGAACTGAACTGAACTGAACTGAAGGAAAGGACAAATAAATTGACTAAATGAAACTATGATAGAGATGAGATGAATCAGATGGTTTTAATAACTCTAAATATGACAATAACTAAAATAAATGCACATCATTACATTAAACTAACCAACAAAAACAAACAGTGTGTCAGGTTGGTTTAACAACAAACAAAAAATAAGATTTAAAAATACATTGTCTAGAGACATGCTTAGTACAGAAAAGCTGAAAATTAAAGGAAGGAAAAAGATGTAACAGGCAAGTATGAAGCAAAAGAAAGCCAGAGAGGTGGTTTTAACATCAGCTGAAAGTAAATGCCAGGCCAAAAATAGCAGGGAAGAATATTATATACAGGTTAAAAGAATATAAATAAAAAAGGTATAATGATTATATCCCTAAGTGCACTTAGTAACATCTCAAATAATAATAGTTCATCTACAGTTAGTGCCTATCAGATTCCAAGCACTGTTCTAAGAGCTTTACATGTATTAACCCATTTAATCCTCAACAAACCTATGCTGTAAATATTAACCTCCATTCAGCAGAGAAGGGAACTGAGTCACAGAGGGTTAAGAGGCTTGCACAAGGACATGCTCAGACTATGTGACTCAGAGTTCACTTTCTCAGCCCCTATTTTCTGCTACTATTCTAAATTATAAAGTAACAACCGACAAGTTTTTAAGGTGATAAATCAAGAACAAATTATGAATTTACTTGGAAATTTTAACATACGCTACAGAAAATGATAGATCAGGTAGATAACAAATAAATAAAGTAACAGAACATGGATCAGCAAATTCTGCCTTGCAGGCTGGCAGCCAATTTTTTAAAATAAAATTTTATTGGAACACAGCTACACTCATTTATTTACATATAGTCTATGGTCACTTTTGCATTACAACAGCAGAATTGAGTAGTTATGACAGAGAATGTATGGTCTGCAAAGCCAAAAATATTTACTATCTGTCCTTTAAGGAAAGATTGCCAGCATCTGCTGTAGAAGATTTAAACAACAAAGTTAACAAGAACCAGTGATAGATAGAGCATTTTATACCTAAAGAATAGCATCTACACATCTCCCAAACAGTATAGCAAATTCATTACCTTAAAGCTCTAATTCCATCCTCCTTGCACAAAAACACAGATATCCAAAATAGAACCCTAATCACAATATTAGATTATAAAACAAACACAAGGACCAGGAAGGTAAGATGAAAATTAATGTCTTCCTTAAGAAAAGGTATTTGAATGTGATAGTCAAAGGCACAGATCTTTAGTGCTAATGTAAATGACAGTAGAAGAAAAGGTGAATAAAATGTCTCAATGCAACTGTGAACATTCATCAACAAAATAAGCATTACCCTCCATTTATTAAATCATCCACTGCACATCCCTTGAAGGATAAAAAGTGAGAATAACAGATAAGAGCCTGGGCATTGAGGTCAAGCAGCAAAAATTTCATTCTCAGCTCTGCCACTGAGCTCTGTGTGTGTTTCAGAAAGTCACTTAACCACTCTGTGCCTCGATTTTCTGATGTGTAAGATGAGACTAGTACCCAACTAACCACAGTTATTGGGAGCATTAAGTCAGTTCAGTTCAGTCACTCAATCATGTCGGACCCTTTGTGACCCCATGGACTGCAGCACACCAGGCTTCCCCGTCCATCACCAACTCCCGGAGCTTGCTCAAACTCATGTCCATCGAGCTGGTGATGCCATCTAACCATCTCATCCTCTGTCATCCCCTGCTCCTCCTGCCTTCAATCTTTCCCAGCATCAGGGTCTTTTCAAATGAGTCAGTTCTTTGCATCAGGTGGCCAAAGTATTGGAGTTTCAGCTTCAGCATCAGTCCTTCCAATGAATATTCAGGACTGATTTTCTTTAGGATTGACTGGTTGGATCTCTTTGCAGTCCAAGGGACTCTCAAGAATCTTCTCCAACACCACAGTTCAAAAGCATCAATTCTTTGGCGCTTAGCTTCCTTTATGGTCCAACTCTCGTATCCATACATGACTACAGGAAAAACTATAGCTTTGACTAGACGGACCTTTATTGGCAAAGTAATGTCTCTGTTTTTAATATGCTGTCTAGGTTGATCATAGCTTTTCTTCCAAGGAGCAAGCATCTTTTAATTTCATGGCTGCAGTCACCCATCTGCAGTGATTTTGGAGCCCCAAAATATAAAGTCTGTCACTGTTTCCATTGTTTCTCCATCTATTTAGATGGGAAATATTGAGTAATAAGTGAAATGATATAAATGGAAAGGCCTTAGCATAGCATAGCTCCTAGCACATAGGAAGTTTTCAATCTATTAGTAATTCAGATATCACTCAATTGATCATTGGGAAACTATCACGACTCCAGAAACAATGCACTATGAAATTACTTGCTTTTAAGTTTTTAAAAAAAATTTTTTTCTGTTGTTATCATATGTTGAACCAGTCATGTTTCAGAATATAAGTTTCTGGTCTCCTCTTTTCTTTCATTCACTAAGAATAATCCAAGTTTAGAAGCAAGAGCATTGTGGGGAGTGGGCAGGGTAAAAGTCTGACGTATGTACTGATGGGAGAATAGACTCAAAATGTAAGGAAATCCAAGTTTAAAAGCCAATGTTTTGTTCAGTTCTGTGAATATCTCCTAATAATGACTGTTATGAATCATGGTCAAGCCAGATATGTTTTTATGATCAGTATCCTAGAAAACAAGATGTTTTCTAGAAACAAGGTCCTCCCTGATAAAAAATCAATTTTAAGAACGAAAGTCCAAAGGATATTTTCTCTTAAATCTAACTATAACCATGATGCTGTAGGTCAAAAATCTCTATCTCATTATGATGAGGACTGAAAAGAAATAGAAGACAATGTTATCAGACTAACAGAAATAAAGGTTTACCAATATTTAGGTGGATTCATTTCTTATTATACAGTTAATAAAGGCAGAGCAAGAGAAACTGGCAAAACTCATGATTCAGAGATCTGATTTAATAGCAGAACTTGGACCCAGAATATGTCATTAATGATACTTTGGGGGGAAGTTTAACTTTGCATCTCTCTGGACAAATATTTTAATTTGAATGTTTACTTTGTAGAATTAAAGAAATCTAAGCTAAACTTGGAGCCAGGACAGCCTCTCAAAGGAGCTCTCTTTGCCCTGCATTGCATCATTAATTACTCCAAACAGGAAGAGGCATAAGCCTAAATCTCTGATAGGGAGGTGTCTCCTACTCAGCTGTCCAGCAGGAAAAATAAAACTCTCAGCCACTGACAATCCAGTCTGCTAGCAACCCCAACAGATAAGAGACTTCCATACTTTGGACTTGCAGCTTCTTCCAGTGGTCCCTTTGGTTATTACAGCCCCTCCCTACTCCTCCCTTTTCCCCATAAGAACCTATTTGCCTTCCTTATTCTCTAAATTGCCTATGGTTCACCGTAGTTCACATATCCCAAATTGCAGTTCTTCTGACTATTTCTGAATAGACTTGCTTTTGCTGGCAAAATAACTGTCTATTATATTATTAACAGGTTTCCCTGGTGGTTCAGATGGCAAAGAAACTGCCTGTAATGCAGGAGACCCGGGTTTGATCCCTGGGTTGGGAAGATCCCCTGGAGAAGGGAATGGCTACCCATTCCAGTATTCTTGACCAGAGAATTCCATGGACAAGGAGCCTAGTAGTCCATGGAATCTCAACGAGTCAGAAATGACTGAGCAACTAACACTTTCACTTTCACTTAATACGATTAACATAACCACAGCATAACCACAACCTCTATAATAAAGGAAGCCTAGGGAGGAAAATTAGAAGACATTCATTGTTTTGGATGAAGTTTCCTGTAAAACTAAGTCTCTTTTGTGGGAAATTTCTAATTGGGAATATTACCATTTAAATAGGACTATTGGAATCATGGCTGACCTTGTGTACCATGGATTTCATCTGATCTGAGACCCTTTACATAAACTATGAGAATCTCTTAAGTGATTATTGGAAACCTTTAAATCAATTAAATTTAACTTTTTTTTCTAAAAACTTTTTTTTTCTTAAGCTTTTACATCTTCCTAGAGCAACTCATGGGAGAAGGCAATGGCAACCCACTCCAGTACTCTTGCCTAGAAAATCCCATGGATGGAGGAGCCTGGTAGACTGCAGTCCATGGGGTCACTAAGAGTTGGACACAACTGAGCTACTTCACTTTAACTTTTCACTTTCATGCATTGGAGAAGGAAATGGCAACCCACTCCAGTGTTCTTGCTTGGAGAATCCCAGGGACGGGGGAGCCTGGTGGACTGCCGTCTATGGGGTTGCACAGAGTCAGACACGACTGAAGTGACTTAACAGCAGCAGCAGAGCAACTCACACTATTATCTCTTCAAGCCTCATCAGTAATTATCACAATTGGTCATTTCTTTTAGACTATTACTGAGAAATATCCCCAAAATAAACTCTGAAAAATTAATAGTTTGAGTTGCGTTACTGTTCCTGTCGAATGATGGACTGGCTGAATTTAAATCTTGTATTTAAATAAATTACACTACCAACTCCAAAGGAAAAAAACAATTAGAATAGATTCTTTAACACTCCATCTTACTGATCCTTTTCTTAGGATACATAAGAACATGATTTTTCTTTGATTTCCAAATATTTTTATTGAATTAAATCTAACCACACACAAAATACATAGCTGTGTTGATTTTTTAAATCATAGAAACAACAGCAAGCAATTTGAAATTTTATACAGGTTTTCTTCTGACATTTATTTACTGAGATATTAGTTTTCAATTTCAACAGTAAATAAAAAAAGAGAATAATGTCACATACATCACAAAATCTCATTTCTGTAGGCAATGCTAGTGTTAATGCAATCAAGAGAAATAAACAGGAAAAATCTTATAAAAACTATATCTGAGTGATGATTAATATTTTTAAAATTTGTTCCTCGGGTTGTATCTTATCATACTTCTGTTTACACTTAATCCAGGATGTAAGATTGGATGATTTGCCTTTGTCAGATGTTGAAGCCTGGGTAAAATAAACAGCTTTCATTTGATGCCATAAAACTTCAGCCTGGAAGGCCATCACAATAACTCAGGAAGCTAAATAAAACACAGAGCACTCCAACCAACTTGTTTTTTTTTTCCTCCTCTCACTTCATAAAACCAAACTAGGCTAAAACCATGCAGCCATAAAACATCAACCAGCCCTCAATCACCTCTCTCAAAGGCTCCAGAGACTTCTGTTTGCTGTGCAAAAAAAAAACAATTTAATAAGCAAAATCTTATGATTATCAGGTGCCTTAAAAGTGACCATGAGAATCCCCTTACACTGTGTAGTTTGGCTAAAGGTAAAGGCACGTCCCTTTTCCTGGATATTGTATAAAAGAACGGCATTCTTTTGCTGTACAAAAGAGCAACATTGTACAAGACAAAAACCATTCTCCCTGGTTTTTGGTGTTTTCTCTATTCCCTAGCCATACACCACACTCAAGTTCATTTAAAAGACTTTTCTTTAGAAAAATAAGCCATGGCCTAGCTAGTAAAGAATTTTCCCCACTAGGTTCCCTATAATAACCCTTACATTTAGTTGATAAGAAGTAGATATCATAGATATCAGTAATAGCCAAGCCCTGGTCTACAGAGACCTTGGTATCTTTTTTAAATAGCTAATTTTCTAAAAATGTATTTGCCACATGATCCAGAAATCCCACTCCTGAGCATATGCCCAGACAAAACTATAATTCTGAAAAGATTCATTCACCCCTTTGTTCATAGCAGTACAAGTTACAACAGCCAAGACATGGAAATAGCCTAAATGGCCATTGACAGATGAATGTATAGGATAAAGATGTGGTGTGTGTATATATATATATATATATATATATATATATATATATATATATATGTAAAATATTCCATTGTATATATAGGAATATTATTCAGCTATTAAAAAATGAAATAATGTCATTTGCAGCAACATGGATGGACCTAGAGATTATCATACTCAGCAAAGTCAGTCAGAAAGAGGAAGGCAAATACCATATGATGTCACTTATATGTGGAATCTAAAATACAACACAAATGATCTCAAGCAGACTTACAAACATAGAGAACAGACTTGTGGTTGCCAAGGGGAAGTGGGGGTGGTGGAGGGAAGGACTGGGATGTTGGGATTAGCAGATGCAAACTGTCATATACAGGATGGATAAACAACAAGGACCCACTGTATTGCACAGGGAACTATATTCAATATCCTAGGATAAACCATAATGCTAAAGAATATGTAAAGAATATATAAACACATAACTGAGCCACTTTGTTGTACAGCAGAAGTTAGACACAACATTGTAAAATCAACTATAGGTCAGTAAAATTTTTTAAATGACTTTTTTTACCATTGTCTCAAAAGTAATTTTTACAAACCTTTCTAAATACTTTACGTAAAAGTTAAATTTTATCTATATGACTTTTATCAATATATCAAGCAATTAATTGAGGTATAATCTGAGGAAGACCCTTGCAAGCATGCTGAGTCACTTCAGTTGTGTCCGACTCTGGACTGTAGCCCGCCAGGCTCCTCTGTCCATGGGATTCTCCAGGCAAGAATACTGGAGTGGGTTGCCACGCCCTCCTCTGAGGTATCTTCCTGACCCAGGGATCGAACCCACATCTCTTACAGCTCCTAACTGAAGGTGGATTCTCTACTGCTGAGCCACCGGGGAAGCCCAAAGAAGACCCTTCAATTCAGTTCAGTTCAGAAGCTCAGTCCTGTCCGACTCTTTGCGACCCCATAAATTGCAGCACGCCAGGCCTCCCTGTCCATCACAAACTCCCGGAGTTTACTCAAACTCATGTCCATCCAGTCAGTGATGCCATCCAGCCATCTCATCCTCTGTCGTCCCCTTCTCCTCCTGCCCCCAATCCCTCCCAGCATCAGGGTCTTTTCCAATGAGTCAACTCTTCGCATCAGGTGGCCAAAGTACTCGAGTTTCAGCTTCAGCATCAGTCCTCCCAATGAACACCCAGGACTTATCTCCTTCAGGATGGACTGGCTGGATCTCCTTGCAGTCCAAGGGACTCTCAAGAGTCTTCTCCAACACCACAGTTCAGAAGCATCAATTTTTCAGCACTCAGCTTTCTTCACAGTCCAACTCTCACATCCATACATGACCACTGGAAAAAACATAGCCTTGACTAGATGGACCTTTGTTGACAAAGTGATGTCTCTGCTTTTTAATATGCTGTCTAGGTTGGTCATAACTTTCCTTCCAAGGAGTAAGCGTCTTTTAATTTCATGGCTGCAGTCACCATCTGCAGTAATTTTGGAGCCCCAAAAATAAAGTCTGACACTGTTTCCACTGTTTCCCCATCTATTTGCCATGAGGTGATGGGACCAGATGCCATGATCTTAGTTTTCTGAATGTTAAGTTTTAAGCCAACTTTTTCAGTCTCCTCTTTCACTTTCATCAAGAGGCTTTTTAGTTCCTCTTCACTTTCTGCCATAAGGGTGGTGTCATCTGCATATCTGAGGTTACTGATATCTCCCTTAGGAGAGACTAATTCCTAAACCTGTCTCTCTCCCCCTCTTTGCATTTCGGACTGGTGGGGTTTCCCTAGGCATTCACAAAATTGCTCTTATATCAACCAAAGTGAGCTGGCCAGCAGAGAATAACAAGAGTGACACCTGTCACAGATCAGAAAGAAGGCCCACGACTGACTGCATCCCTTCCCTTTTTTCAAACAGAGCAACATGTCGCCATCAGAATGTCCTTCTATGTCCGATCTTATTCCTTTCATTTGTGGCTAGCAAGTATAGATTTTACTAGCCCTCTGCAGAGTTCACATTAGTTACAGTACATACTCAGAAAATGAATCTAGTACTTAAGGTTAATTTCACTCTCTAAAATGATGCTTTTCTCTGAATATTTAAAGGTATATCATGTCAAAAGTAAAAACATTGAGATTTGCCTTCACCTGATTTAAAACTGAAAGCCTTCTCTTTCCTGCCCTCCCAGCCCTTCTTCAGCTGTTCTATTTTTTCATAGCACTTTTCACCTTCACTTTTCATAGCATTTTGAAGGTTGCTTCACCTTCAAAGCAACAGTTAGAACTGGACATGGAACAACAGATTGGTTCCAAATCGGAAAAGGAGTACCTCAAGGCTGTATATTGACAACCTGCTTATTTAAGTGATGTGCAAAGTACATCATGTGAAATGCTGAGCTGGATGAAGCACAAGCTGGAATCAAGATTGCTGGGAGAAATATTAATAACCTCACATATGCAGATGACACCATCCTTATGGCAGAAAGCAAAGAACCAGAGTTTCTTGATGAAAGTGAAAGAGGAGAGTGAAAAAGTTGGCTTAAAACTCAAAATTCAAAAAACTAAAATTATGGCATCTGGTCCCATCACTTCATGGCAAATAGATGGGGAAACAATAGATGGGGAAATAAAGTGACAGACTTTATTTTTCTGGGCTCCAAAATCACTGCAGATGGTGACTGCAGCCATGAAATTAAAAGACGCTTGCTCCTTGGAAGAAAAGCTATGACCACCCTAGACAGCATATTAAAAAGCAGAGACATTACTTTGCCAACAAAGATCTGTTTAGTCAAAGCTATGGTTTTTCCTGTAGTCAGGCATAGATGTGAGAGTTCGACTATAAACCAAGCTGAGCATTGAAGAATTGATACTTTTTGAACTGTGGTGTTGGAAAGACTCTTGAGAGTCCTTTGGACGGCAAGGAGATCCAACCAGTCCATCCTAAAGGAAATCAGTCCTGAATATTCATTGGAAGGACTGATGCTGAAGCTGAAACTCTTAATACTTTGGCCACCTGATGTGAAGAACTGACTCATTTGAAAAGACCCTGATGCTGGGAAAGATTGAAGGCAGGAGGAGAAGGGATGACAGAGGATGAAATGGTTGGATGGCATCACCGACTTGATGAACATGAGTTTGAGCAAGCTCCCGGAGTTGGTGATGGACAGGGAGGCCTGGTGTGCTGCAGTCTATGGAGTCGCAAAGAGTCAGACATGACTGAGCAACCGAACTGAACTTTCACCTTCTAACACATCACATATCTTACTTATTATAAAGATGGCTCCTTTGCTTGCCCTCTGCAGCCCCCAGCTAGAATGTAAGCGCCATAAGGGTATTTTTAAAAACAGAGTGATTTGTTTCACTCACTAATGTTTCCTGTATGTTTACCTAAAATTATGCCTGGCAGAGTTTACATTGAGTAAACATTTGTACAATGAATAAATTTTATTTTTTATTTAATACTATTCTACCCTGTTGACATTAATTACTGAAAATATAAAAAACCTAAATGCAAAATTGAGTAAGAATTATACCCAACCGTGGTCTGTTTTTGATAGCCATGTCAGAGAGTGTTTTACAGGAAATATCACAAACCTTTGTAATAACAGTTATACATTTAGGCAAATAGTTTTAGAGTTTTAGATAGTTTTTCTGATAAACATTTCATTCTGGGATTTATCTGCATCCAGTTTGGGTACTGTCTATGATAACCTTTGTTTCAGCTCAGGATACTTTTGTAAGCAGGTAATGACAGAAGAATCCACCTGCAATGCAAGAGACCCTGGTTTGATTCCTGGGTCAGAAAGATCTGCTGGAGAAGGGATAGGCTACCCACTCCGGTATTCTTGGGCTTCGCTGGTGGCTCAGATGGTAAAGAATCTGCCTGCAGTGCACGAAACCTGGGTTCGATCCCTGGCTTGAGAAGATCCCCTGGAGAAGAGAATGGCTACCCACTCCGGTATTCTGGCCTGGAGAATTCCATAGACAGAGGAGCCTGGCAGGCTATATAGTCCATGGGGTCACAAAGAATCAGACATGACTGAGAGACTTTCACTTCACTTCAATGACAAAAGAGCCACTGTTAGGGAGGTTAAACCATAATGAAATAAGCACCCTCAGAGTTCAACAATGTTATTAAAGACCCAGGTTCTTTCCAACTTTCTGCTTCCCCATTAACTTGGATTTTTTTTTATCATAATGCTTGTTGCCTCATGGTTGCAAGAGGGCTACCAAGGCATAAGGTATCACACCTGCATTCAAGACAGAAAAAAAGGAGGAAAATGCCATACCATTGAGTTCTCTGGTATCTGTCTCTTTTATTAGGAAAGCAAAAGAAGTTCTAGAACGTACAGCAGAGATTCATTGGCCAGAACTAAATCACATGGCCAACCACAGAGATTAAAAAGCCAGGAAAAGCAAAGATTTGGCAAAGAACAGGATTGCCTGACAATGGTTTTCTAAAATAGCAAGAGATTTTTTTTAATGCTAATGCCTAGGTCCCATTTCAAACCAGTTAAATTGGAATCATGGAAGGAAAGCAGGAATCATATTTTTATTTTTTAAAGAATTTCTTTTTTTCATGGCATTCTCTCCTGTTCTGTATTTTGTTTGTTTTTATATTATAGTTGAACAATATTATGTTAGTTTCACATATACAGCAAAGTGATTCATTTATACATATGCAGGTATCTATTTTTTTTTTCAAATAGGTATTTTAAAAGCAACATTGGTGATTGTCATGCGCAGCAAGGATGAGAATCACAGACTGGACCATTGAAGAGTTATTGACAGAATCAACCACATCCATGGCCATTGTGAATGAAATAATCTGGCTTTTGTTTTAAAAAAAAAAAAAGGATTAAGGAAAGGGAATGGGTTTGGAAAGCAAATAGCATCAGTCACATTTGTTAACTTAATGTTGTTATCATACCTCTACTTGAAAGGACTCACTTTGTTGTTCATTCCCTCATTCTTTCAGAAGACATTTATTAAACACCCACTAAATGGAAAAGACCCCGATGCTGGGAGGGATTGGGGGCAGGAGGAGAAGGGGACGACAGAGGATGAGATGGCTGGATGGCATCACCGACTCAATGGACATGAGTTTGAGTGGACTCGGGGAGTTGATGATAGACAGGGAGGCCTGGCGTGCTGAGATTCATGGGGTCGCAAAGAGTCAGACACGACTGAGCGACTGAACTGAACTGAACTGAAATGTAAGGCACTGGGGACAAAAGATGATTAAGTTCTTAGAGACTAATGAGGGACATAAATATGTAGGGAAAAAAATCCATTAAAATCCAATATCCCTGACTTCTCTAGTGGTCCAGTGCTTAAGACTGTGTGCTTCCACGGCAGTGGGTGTGAGTTCAATCCCTGGCCAGGGCAAGGAGGGACTCAGGAAAAAAATATCCAATGTGCCAAAGTCTGGGGAGAGGAGGAAAACAGAGGCTGCTCAGTTTTACAAGATGAAAAAGTTCTACAGATTAGTTGTATAACAATATGAATATAGTTACTACCGAAATATGTATTTAAAAATGGTTAAGATGATAAAATTTTATGTTATGTGGTGTTTACCACAATTTTTCAAATGAAAGCAAAACAAAATGAAAAACAATATGGTGAATCCTAATAGAGGAATAAGGCTAAAGAGCTTATGAGAGAACACAGGATTATTTTTTCACTTTCAAAGTTTTTGAAAGTGAATAATCACCTAATTATCCTTTTCAGTAACCATCTGTCTCTACTCACCAGTTTCATCCTTTATGACCTGATCTTGGGACGACCTGTTGTTGTTCAGTCACTAAGTTATGTCCAACTCTTTGCGACCTCATGGATTGATTGCAGCACGCCAGGCTTCCCTGTCTTCCACTATCTCCTGGAGTTTTCTCAAGTTCATGTCCATTGAGTGGGTGACGCTATCTAACCATCTCCTCTGCCACCCTCTTCCCCTTCTCCTTGGGACACTTTCTTGCTTAGAATGTGATGAACAAATTATAAGGTAAGGGAGTTAGAGAAGGCGAGGTTCAGAAAAAGAACGAGACCGGCACTTTACAGGAACAGATCACCTTTAATGAGGTGAGAAGGGGCAGCAGTCAGATTAGCGAGCTCCTGCACTTATCCAAGAAAAGAGTTAGATAGGCATGTATGTGGAAAGTTACTGTCTTAAGGGGGCCTGTTCTTCACCAAGGTTGTTCAGAATAGTTATCTCTTAAATGGCTAGGGCAAGGAATTTTGGAGACAGACCTGAGTCTGGACCAGCTGGGAGCTGGGCGTAATCGACCTTAATGTCCATTTTTTTCCTCGGGTAACAGAGTTCTTTGTTTTGCTAGAATGGTGGGGAGGACCTGGAGGGGAGTTTTAACTCCAGGCTATTTTGAGCCATGTAACTTTCCTTCACAAATTGATATAGATTGTGGTCAATTTGGGGCCCACTTTTAGTGTTTAGGCTTATAAACAGCTAAATTTGGATTAAACTTATATCTAGTCAGTCTTTCCTCATTTTTTTCCTTGCATTTGCCCCCATGAGATTTAGCTTATTATCGAGATTTTTGTCTCAAGTTTTTGAATATCTCTTTGACAGCATCTGGGTAGAGAGCCAATTCTAATTTGAAGAAGAGCAAGGAATTTCCAAATCAAGTTATCACCTAACACTGTTTTCAATAAGTTATGTATATGAATGTTTTAAATTCTATGTATACCCATTCTGAAATAGCAAATAGCATTACTTACCATATATGGGCCATACATTTAAAACATATGAGTGCCAAGTTTACCTGCAATTGTTTGGATTATCAGTGGTCTCCAATATTTGTTATAGGGCCCTGTCTTCCAGTTGCCCTCACTGGGCACTCAATATCAAAGTCACCTTCAAGGAAATCAAACTCTCAGAACTGTGACTGCTATTCTCAGGCCAAAACAAAGAGCCTCAGGGTTTGTAACAGCATTCCCTCCCTCCCCCAACACACATATACACTCTTTCACAACTTTAGAAACTTGCTTTTTAAAGAACCCAAGTTCATCATCACATCATTAAATTGGAAGGATGTTCCCAATTTAAAGAGCATGTGTACCCCTAAAGTCTTAAAAAGTCTGGAACATCTGCACAGTAATCTACATCCAATGTAGACAGCCAATACAATATCCACTGCAAACTACATACAATACCAGATAGCAAATTTGAGCAATTCTGATTCATGTGATTAATCCATGTTCAAAGCTAGTACTATTTTAAATAATAATAATAAAACTATAAGAAAGTGACTATCTAAAAATATAAAATTGAGGATGTTGAGCCCAACCTCTGATTCTAATCCCCATTACTTTATCTGCCCTGGGACACTCCAAAATTACAACACCTACACCTGTCAAGAATAAGAAATAAGCACTTAGGGATTAGACACTGGTTTATATAAAATTTATTGCTTCAGGTAAGAGAGAAATTCAGACACTTAGGTTTTTCTTATGGACTCTACTCTGAGTTCTGACTTCTGCTGAATTTACTCAAAAGATATCCGCAATCCACGTAGAGGGTACCACCCCCTTCCCACATCAAAACACACTACTATATATAAAATAGATAACAAGGACCTACTGTATAGCACAGGGAACAATACTCAATATTTTGTAACAACCTATAAAAAGAATCTTAAAGCTTATATAAAAACTGCATATATCTGAATCACTTTGTTGTATACCTGAAACTAACACAACATGGTAAATCAACTGTATTTTAATTTAACAAAGACCAACACCATGATAACTTTGAATCTTAAAATACCTGAGGCAAATAGCTATTTCTATTTGTTTTACTAAAAGTTTGGGCTACTTGAGAGGGTCTAACAGGGCAATACCAGAAACAAATTTAATTGAGTATTAAAGATCCTTCTTAGAAGTCCTTCAGCAACCACACCAGAGGCAGCCTCTCTCTGGCTACTTTTCCCCTCTGACCTCATCTTCCCCCACTGCTTCCCAAACCTCCTTTCCTTTCCTGAGCTTCCCCCTCACCATATTCCTACCTCCCCTTGACTTTTTAAGCAGCACAGTTTAATTATTAATATCTCTAGATTTCTCTAGTTGAAGCCTCACTGAACTCCATCAAGGAATTTTCTTAAAGACTCATATGTACCTAAGATGAATTCTGAAGCTACTTTTAAGATTATTTTTCTCAGCCTGGCTACATTTAGATTTTGAATTTTGTGAGGCAGAAGATCTGTGTCACCTAAGCTGATCCAAGTGACAGAGAAATAGAGCAACACACATATAGTGATTAAAGATACAAATATCTTTATCTATCTGGGATCTAGAAGTTCACACAGTACCAAATAATTTCCAACATTATGTCCTGTTCTGAAGGTATTTTATGAAAGCCTCAAACGATTGCCTAAATTAGTGCTACAGATTGCAGCCTTTATTTTGTATCTGTATTGCTTTTCTGTTAAGCCAAGTAATTAATACTGTAATTAAAAATTATAACATTAAATATAAATAGACTATTCCTAGTTATTAAAATTGCAGGTGGCACTAGTGGTAAAACCTGCTGCCAAAACAGGAGACATAAGAGACTCAGGCTTGATCCCTGGGTTGGGAACATCCCTTGGAGGAGGAGAGATCAACTCGCTGCAGCATTCTTGCCTGGAGACTCCCATGGACACAGGAGCCTGGTGGGCCACGGCCCATGGGGTCGCAAAGAGTCAGACGTGACTGAAGCGACTTAGCACAGGACAGAAATTTTTTACAGAAAATTGTTGGAAGACAAGGTTGATTATGTGTGGATATGTATCAGAAAGAATTTTCCAAGAGTGCTAAAAAAAAAATCTGTTTTTCAAAGCAGCACAAAATCTCTGTGGGCAGCAAAGAATTATCACCCTTCAACAAAAAGAAAAACAGAAAGATATGAATACATAATAAAGTAAGTTTGCTTGCTACACACTCCACTCTCAACATTTCGTGCCAACAATGGGAGAAAAGTGACTGAATCAAGCCAACATTCTAATAAAATCTCCAGATTCTATTCTGCCAAATACCATTTAAAACAGAGTGTTTTTTCTGTACTTTTGAAGAAATAAAATCTGTCCTTTGGTTGCTTTTGTTTACTTGTAGTTCATGTCTGCTTGAGTTTTAAGGTGATTTTTTTTTTTAATGACCGCTGATAAACCAGGCAAAATAAATGGCCGTCTACTAGAAAGCAGTATGAGGAGAAAATGAAAGGGGGAAAATATAAAAATATGGGTGTCCTAGGTAGTTTGGGAAATTTCTAGGGCTTTCTTTGGACTAGGAAATAGAAAGAGGTAAGAGCAAACCTCTCAAGGAAAACAGTTCACAGTAAACATACACACAAATGCAGCACAAGGAAAGGAATATTAAAACACCAGCCTGAGTAAAGTGAGTATAACTGCAAGAATAAAGTGGCTTTATTTTATCTAGGCAATACAGCCCATTAAAGTAAATTGAAGAAAATTGTATATTCAGTCATTCTTTCAGTCAGCAAATATATCGAAGAAATAATTTCCAAACTCTCTTCTAACTGGGACACTATAAAGGTCTATCAAACATAAATATGGTTTTATGGGCTCAAAATACATTTAAACAAATAAAATCACATCAAATACCCTAGTGTTTTGAAACATGCATTAAACACTCGGCATGCCTTTCGGAAAAAAGCACTGAATATACTAGGCTTTATTTGTACATCAAAAGAATTTCATGTACTGCATAACTAGAGAAAGATAATATCTATAAAAGAATTGTCTCTCTAGATCAAGCATGGCAGTTGCATCTTTTGAATTTTGATGCTACACTAAAACTACAGAGATATAAACACTAATGAATAAATAATGCTTTTAAAGGCAGTATTTACATACATAATGCAATAATTTTCTGCTAAATTTTCTTTTTTTGACTGTACATTCAGGATGATTACTGTGTGCATGTAAATGGTTTAAATGATCAGTATGTGGCCAAGAGCTTTTTTCCAAAGTGCTTTTGCCATTGCAAACATAAAAATATATTTATTCTTTCACAGCTGCATTGACTTGGTTGGAATGCGTGTATCCAGCAGACCTCTGCATCTAAGCTTTTACCACAATGCCACAATTCAACTGAACTCTAAAAATATTTATAAAATACTACTCTTTGTAAGTTACTACACTGGCCTGTGTGAACAAGAGTTCATCATACCTCCACAGTGCCAAACCCCTGCATATCTACGTTAGGGAGGTGGGTTTCCAAAGGCAGAGAATGTCCTGACTTGGCAAAGATGCTCAGAAGTTGCTGAGAAGCCACAAATAGGACAAATGCTCACTCAACTTCAGAATAAGTTCATTCATTCAATCTTATCTACAAAGTGCCTACTATATGTCAGGCCCAGTTGCTTTCCTTTCCTTCCCATATGTCATATTTTATATATCATCCTTTATATGTCTCTCTGGGCAATCCAACACCATCACATTGCTTCCCATTAAACTGACAGGTTCTCAAAGGCTGGGACCTTATCATACCAACTGACACATTGCCATGGAATCAATAAATATTTACAAATGAATAAATAAATGATAAAAACATAATTTTATGTAGTAAAGGCAAGGAAAGAGAGTCATAGAAGATGTGGTATTCTAGCTTAGGCTTAAAGAGAAGAAAAGGAAGCAGGTTCTAGACAAAGGGAACAGTGTAAGTGAAGACCTGAGAAGGGAAAAGAGTGGGCACTTGGGGAAAGTTGGCAGTTGAATTGGTTGGTATTTAGCTCTGGTTCCCTCCTGGGGAGAAGAGCTTTGGCTCACCACCAACCCCACTCAACTGTACCAGAATACAGGGGATGACATATTGAAGCCTGATGTATTGAAACAACTCCCTACGTCATTCTGAGGAATATTCCTCGTTAAGAAATGTTACTTATAAAGTGTGTAGAAGGGATGATGAGCAAAGGAGAAATAGTAGGCAAAGTTGCAAATTATCAGGACTTCCCTGGTGGTCCAGTGGTTGGAAATCCATCTGCCAATGCAGGGGACAGGGGTTTGATCTCTAGTCTAGGAAAATCCTACATGCCAAGGAGCAACTGGGCCCATGGGTCACAACTACTGCAGCTCAAACTCCTAGAGCCTGTGCTCTGCAAGTAGAAAAAGCCACCACAATGAGAACCTGAGCATCACAATGAAGAGTAGCCCCTGCTTGCAGCAACTAGAGAAAGCCTGTGAGAAGTCAAAAATTATTATTTTTTTAATGTTTCAAACAGATCATTCAGTTCAGTTCAGTCACTCAGTTGGGTCCCACTCTTTGTGACCCCATGGACTGCAGCACGCCAGGCCTCCCTGTCCATCACCAACTCCTGGAGTTTACCTAAACTCATGTCCATCGAATCGGTGATGCCATCCAACCATCTCATCCTCTGTCATCCCCTTCTCCTCCTGCCTTCAATCTTTCCCAGCATCAGGGTCTTTTCAAATGAGCCAGTTCTTTGCATCAGGTGGCCAAAGTATTGGAGTTTCAGCTTCAGCATCAGTCCTTCCAGTGAATATTCAGGACTGATTTCCTTTAGTATGGACTGGTTGGATCTCCTTGCAGTCCAAGGGACTCTCAAGAGTCTTCTCCAACACCACAGTGCAAAAGCATCAATTCTTCAGCACTCAGCTTTCTTTGTAGTCCAACTCTCACATCCATACATGACTACTGGAAAAACCGTAGCTTTGACTAGGTGGACATTTGTTGGCAAAGTAATGTCTCTGCTTTTTAATATGCTATCTAGGTTGGTCATAACTTTTCTTCCAAGGAGCAAGTGCCTTTAAATTTCATGGCTGCAGTCACCATCTGCAGTGATTTTGGAGCCCCCCAAAATAAAGTCTCTGTTTCCACTGTTTCCCCATCTATTTGCCATGAAGTGATAGGACCAGATGCCATGATCTTAGTTTTCTGAATGTTGAGTTTTAAGCCAACTTTTTCACTCTCCTTTTTCACTTTCATCAAGAGGCTCTTTAGTTTATCTTCACTTTCTGCCATAAGGGTGGTGTCACCTGCATATCTGAGGTTATTAATATTTCTCCCAGCATTCTTGACTCCAGCTTGTGCTTCATCCAGCCCAGAGTTTCTCATGATGTACTCTGCATAGAAGTTAAATAAACAGGGTGACAGTATGCAGCCTTGGTGTACTCTTTTCCCTATTTGCAACTAGTCTGTTGTTCCATGTCCAGTTCTAACTGTTTCTTCCTGACCTGCATATAGATTTCTCAAGAGGCACATCTGGTGGTCTGGTATTCCCATCACTTTCAGAATTTTCCACAATTCGTGGTGGTCCACACAGTCAAAGGCTTTGGCATAGTCAATAAAGCAGAAATAGATGTTTTACTGGAACTCTCTTGCTTTATGATGATCCAGCTGATGTTGGAAATTTGATCTCTGGTTCCTCTGCCTTTTCTAAATCCAGCTTGAACATCTGGAGGTTCACGATTCACATATTGCTGAAGCCTGGCTTGAAGAATTTTGAGCATTACATTCCTAGTGTGTGAGATTAGTGCAATTGTGTGGCAGTTTGAGCATTCTTTGGCATTGCCTTTCTTAGGGACTAGAATGAAAACTAACCTTTTCCAGTCCTGTGACCACTGCTAAATTTTTCAAATTTGCTGGCATATTGAGTGTAGCACTTTCACAGCATCATCTTTCAGGATTTGAAATAGCCTCAACTGGAATTCCATCACCTCCACTAGCTTTGTTCCTAGTGATGCTTCCTAAGGCCCACTTGATTTCGCATTCCAAGATGTCTGGCTCTAGGTGAGTGATCACACCATCGTGATTATCTGGCTCGTGAAGATCTTTTTTGTATAGTTCTTCTGTGTATTCTTGCCACCTCTTCTTAATATCTTCTGCTTCTGTTAGGTCCATACCATTTCTGTCCTTTGTTGTGCCCATCTTTGCATGAAATGTTCCCTTGGTATCTCTAATTTTCTTGAAGAGATCTCTAGACTTACCCATTCTATTGTTTTCCTCTATTTCTTTGCATTGATCACTGAGGAAGGCTTTCTTATCTCTTCTTGCTATTCTTTGAAACTCTGCATTCAAATGGGTATATCTTTCCTTTCTTCTTTGCCTTTCGATTCTCTTCTATCACAGCTATTTGTAAGGCCTCCTCAACCATTTAGCCTTTTTGCATTTCTTTTCCTTGGGGATGGTCCTGAAACCTGCCTCCATCCATAGTTTGTGACCTCCATCCATAGTTCTTCAGGCCCTCTGTTTATCAGAACATTAAACATTAAAAAATTGCAAATTATTGGAGCATAAATTACATGCGTTGATATCAAGAGATAGAGAGATCAGTAGGGGCCATGTCATGGCACTGCTGCTCAAGGCAGAAGAAGACACAACTCCTCCAGCCTCAGGCTGGCCAGCAATGTATTCTCCTGGATAGAACCACGGCTGAGCCAAGGCTGCAGAGTTTTAGGACTGAAGTTTGGAAAGCTCATGTAACCTGACTCCATAAGAATTTTCACAATATGTCCTAGTGGACCATGAGCTGGGTAGGGGGCAGGGCAGAGTGGAGGAATATCCATTTACTGAACTTGATATCCTATTGTGAAGAACAGGAGACACATTTGATAGAGATTCACATTTAGTAGTTTCTGTATATCTGATTTATATAACTACAGAGCTAATTTGCTGTTTATTAAATAATATGAATTCTAGTCTTCAAGTGATGTATTCATTGTCAATTTAAAATTCAGAGTTTAAAAAAACACCTCTTCAAATACTGTTAAGAGAGTCAATCAAATCAGGTGGCCCAGACTGGATAGTTAATTTAGTGCAGAAATGTTACCTGTTTTATGGATATAAAGACATTTTGTTGGAGCATGGAAATATCTGCTCTCGGGCCTAGGAATTCCCAGTTTTGGCCCAATGCTTGCAGAAGACAGAGCCTGGCTCCTTATTTTAGGAGAGCAGTGGGGAAGGATGGAGATGAGGGGAGGGAGTTGGTAGGAATGGAACAAAGCTCAGTATGTACAGTATAAATCAAGACTTGGGTTCTAGCCTGAGCTGTGTCCCTTACTCAATGTCCCTGAGCCTCTCTAAGCATCAATTTCCTCTATCTGAAAATACGCAGATGAGTGATAGTATATCCCCTTTTTAAAAAATACTTCACACCTTTATTTTTAAAAGTTATGTCAGAGATATAGTTTGTTTTAAAGTTATGTTAATGCGTGCGAGCCTGCTAAGTCACTTCAGTCTGTGTCTGACTCTTTGCGATCCTAAGCACTGTAAGATGCCAGGCTCCTCTGTCCATAGGATTCTCTAGGCAAGAACACTGGAGTGGATTGCCATGCCCTCCTCCAGGGGATCTTTCCCACCCAGGGATCAAACCCACCTCTCTTATGTCTCCTGCATTGGCAGGTGGGTTCTTTACAACTAGTACCACCTGGGAAGCCCACACGAATGCATATCATATTTTTTATTGCCTTTTATATTATTATAGTCAAAGATTAAAAATAAGAGTACACTATTTACACTCTTACTTGCCTTCTTATCTACCTTCCAACTTCTTATCCAAGTTCCCACTTATTGTTTTCGCCAAGGTACAACAAAAGGAGCTATTACTGAGGTATCTTCCTTTGTTATAGTCATTTAAAGAGTAGCAGTTACAGATGTTATAGGGAAATCATTTTTAAGGCTTCCTTTTCCTGCCTTAAAAAATATTCATTTGAAAATATTATTCATTTATTTTATACACCAACAATCAATCAGTTGGAATAGGATGTCTCATCATTAGCACAAACCAGTAATCTTATTCCCTCTCTCACTACCGGGGAAGAACTGGGGTAAAATCTAATGGCTATTTTAAGGAACGCCATCAGTTATTCCCTCCAGTCTTTCACATTTTATGTTGCTTTTCTATAGTCATCATTCATTTCTTTAGCACAGCGAAGTCATGATATCAGAGGCAAAGATGTGCCATGATAGCATCTGCTAAGGATCTAACAGATGAATGACAGTCTTTATTATTTCTGAAATGAACTCTGCCACCGTCTATGTACATATAGCCCTGTTATATATCTCAATCACATCCCTTCCACCTGTGATTCTAAATAATTCCAGATGTCTAATCAACCAGGTTCCAATCAGTTAACCTAGGAGACCCACAGGGCCCCTCCCAGCCGATCAGACCTTCCTGGGACCTTCGGCCTTCCAGGGACCTCCGGCCTGGCTCGCCCTTGGCAACACGCGGCCCTTCGGCCCCTGCGCGCCGCCTCCGGGACCTCGGGGCCGCGCTGCGCGCACCCGAGGCCACGTGACCCCGAGCTGCCATGGCGGTGGTTCCCGGAGGTCCCCGCTCCGGGCCTGCAGCGGGCGCCCACTTTTTCTGCACCGCGGGCCGCGGCCTGGAGCCCTTCCTGATGCGGGAGGTGCGGGAGCGGCTGGCTGCCACCCAGGTGAGTCGGCCTCGCAGCGAGCCGGGGCGGGAAGCGGGGCGGCCCAGGCCCCGCCCCTGCCCGCGGTCCCTCCCCGCTGGGGTCGGTCCTCGACCCGCGAAAGCGACGCGAACGCCGCGCTGTCTGCCCGCGAGCCCACAGAGGCGACGGCCGGGCCCGCGGAGGTCTGCTGGCAGGTCCTTTAATTACTGCCAGAAAGACCCGCCAGCCGTTTCCCCCTGCACATCTGTCACTGTCACAGCTGAAGTTTTTTTTTTTAAAAGAGAGACTGCTGCGAGTTACTTCCTAGATTCTTTAAAAGAAAAATGTTTGACAGTGCCTATAATTAGAATTAGACCTGTAAGAATTCTTTCTTCAGCTTTTAAATGCAAATATAATCGTCAGGTTCAGCTATTTCTGTCAGTTTCCTGACACTGTGTTTATCTCATAGGACTGTTGGGAGGATTCAATGATAAAGGTTTTGTAAAGTACAGCGTAAATCCGCAGTAAATAGTAGCTAGAAAAATAATCTAGGATGCCTCAGAGAAGGAAGTTAGCAGTTGCTGGTATTATTACGCTGTTAATTTCGATGAAATGAAGAAAGTTGTAAACATCAGTTTACGTTCTAGTACATGCTGAGCCTGTTTCTTGAAAACAGGGAAAGGATGTAATAGAAAAAGGTTCCAGTGTCTTGATGGGATTGTATATGACAGTGTGAATGATGTATTTTTGGAAAATGAAAGCTTATTGAAAGAAATTGACCACTCCACTCCCAGGACTCCTGAAGTGTTGAAAGCTCACAAAAGGAGTTTCTGTGATGATGATTGGGGAGAGGAGGATAAGAGAGGATCATGAAGAATGACATCAGTCTTATTAGACTAACTGCCGTTTGTGGTTTTAGTCACCAAACGTCATAGAGTGTTGAATGTAACTAGTCTAAAAAAGCAACAATATAATAGCAACTGCTGACATGGGTTAAGCATTTAATATGTCAGACACTTAATTTTCACAACAACCCTATCTTTTGAGGTAAGCTCCACATTTAACAGAAATGGAAAATGAAGCACAAGTAAGTCCAATAAAATATTCACGTCATGGAACCAGAAAATGGCAGAGCTGGGATTCAAACCCAAGCTATCTGTGAAATCAGGCATGCTATCATGTTCAACCCAGGCAGGCTGGCACCCGGTTCCAGTTCCTTAAACACCGCGAAGTCCTGACATCATGCACTGATTTTTTTTTTTAATGTTCACTTAGAGTTCTTGGTGTGAAAAATAGAAGGCTTGACCCAATCCGCGTATGCTTCACTATTAGAAAGCTGGTCCTCTCTGCTTGTTCATAGTGTTCGCCATTTGCACCTCCATGGTGTAGTTTCGCATGTTCCTCTATTTTCTGTATTTCCTATAAATTGGAGTCCTATAAGTTATAGCTGGCATTTGGTCACGTTCAGGTTTGATTTTTTTCCTCCAGTGTTGGGTCAAGCCTGTTTATAGGTTCCTGGGTATTTTTAAATATTTAATTTATAGCATATAAATATATACTCTAGTATGCAGTGTATAGCATTCCTTAAAGAAATGTATTGGGTAAAATTAAGCTTTGTAATTCTGTTTAATGTGTTAAATACTGTTATTATAAAAATAAAAGTAGAAACAGTAATTTTGAAGATAAAATTCACTGTAGTAGAAGTGTCTGCAATGCCAGCGAGCCAGGAGGCCCGGTCAGTTGATTAATCAGCCTTTATAAACCCACATAGCAAAACAGTTAGCCCACATAGTAGGGTTAAGCAGATAGTCACGTTATTTCAGTTATTTCATTCGATGGGATGATTGCATAAGGTTCTCCAAAGATTCTGTGCATTCCCTGTAGATTGGATACTTTTTAAAAAATTAAGTAAAATAAATATTTTTAATTCTGTCTTCTAAAATGAAACACAAAAGCTCACACACCACCTCAGTCCTTCACCTAGCACTTTAAAATCAATTCCAAAATTAAATGGCATCTGTAGAATTAGGAAAACTTTGGTATCTCGTTGTTACTGTACCTTACCTTTTTGCCTTGGCAAAAAGATCATTAGATCTGACTCCCTAAATTTTAAAAGAAAGGCAAAAATACTAACTGCTTAGATATTCTAGCTGACAACAGAGCTGTTTTTTCTTTTAATAAAGGCTGTTATTTCATCTTCTGAAGTGTTAGACATAAAACCAGTTGGTTTTAGACACTTTTAATGATTTAATTCCAAATGGAAAAGGCAGATTGGATATATAAATAAATTTTCAAGTAACAAATACTAGTGTGAAATATTCTAAAATGCCACAGTCCTCCCTAATTATTGTAATTGAATATAATCAGTTACAAACAATAAACTAAAGAAAATGAAGGTGGGAGGGGGGATCGGGATGGGGAATACATGTAAATCCATGGCTGATTCATATCAGTGTATGACAAAAACCACTACAATATTGTAAAGTAATTAGCCTCCAACTAATAAAAATAAATGAAAAAAAAAAAAAAGAAAAGAAAATGAGTAACAGTAGCTTCAGCAGTGTTTGAAATCATAAACACCAAAACTCATTTTTCTACTAGTTTGAGATACAGTACTTTACAAAAGGTGAACTATTAAAGCACTTTCATACATGTGATTGATTCTCACAGTGGCTGTTTTACCATTTCATAAACTACTTCTGATTACATGCTCATTTCTTATAAAAGGAATGTAGGCCTAATGTAAATTTTTTTAAATAAACAGAATAAACCAGTGTTGGTGTTGATTTTTAGAATGTATTTAACATTTTAAGTGGCTAAACACATATTATTCTTATGATTGAGCACCCCAGTAGATTAAAGGACCTTTTAGGTCCTCTTAATTAACTTGATTTTTCAGTCAAAAAAATTTTTTTGTTCTCCACACCCCCTCCAATAAAATATTTTTAGAAGTTCATTATATAAATTGTCTCCCTTGGTACTCAAGTAAATGAGAAAAGATAAGATCTTTGTACTATTAAATAACTAATTTAATGTCTAGACTACTTAGGTTAAAATCACTGGTCTAGATGTTGGTATCAGTTTGTTTATAAGACTTGAATCTTAGAACTATACATTTACAGTAAAATATTTATTTCAGTTCCCCCAGAATCTTAACCTGCTATTTCATGTGATGGCTTAATATCAACTATACTTTTAGATCAAGTAACAAAATTTAAACTTCAAAAAAATTTACCTTTTAAAACTTTGTTTCCAAGTTCTAAGCATTTTGAGGTATATATTCAATTTTAACTTTAGTGGGAAAATGTCACCTTTGTAATGAGAAAGAAGTAAATTGTAAAAACCAGAAGTCCTTGTTTTAGTTACTTCATTGTCCCCTTAAATATTGATTCCTAAACATTCTTTTCATTCCCTACTTCTCCGTCTGTCTTAGGTACATTACTAGTACCTAACGTCTTTGGGAGTTTTTTAATTTATTTGTTTTTCCAGCTCTATTTAGATATAATAGACATAATACGACTTCCCTTAGTGGCTCAGATGGTAAAGCATCTGCCTACAATGCGGGAGACCCAGGTTCAATCCCTGGGTTGGGAAGATCTCCTGGAGAAGGAAATGGCAAACCACTCCAGTATTCTTGCCCGGAAAATCCCATGGACGGAGGAGCCTGGTAGGCTACAGTCCAGGGGGTCACAAAGAGTCAGACAGGACTGAGGGACTTCACACTCACACTCAGACATAATACATAATAGCATTATGTAAGTTTAAGGTGATTTGATACATTTATATGTTGCAAAATGATGACCACCATACCATTAGCTGACACCTCCATCCCATCATGTAATCAGCATTACTTTTTTGATGTGAACATTTAAGATCTACTCTTTTAGCAACTTTCAGCTAGATAATACAGAATCATTAGCCAAAATCACCATGCTGTACATCAGAATCCCAGAACTTGTTAATCTTGTAACTATAGAAGTATTGGGATTTTAATTGTCATCAACTTAGGGCTTCCCCAGCAGAGATTCTTCTCCATCAAGCTAGCATGTAACTTTAGAAATTACCATCCTAAAAGCTTAATTAGAACAGGTCAGATCAAACATACCATCCACTTGGAGTTCAAGTTCCCACTGAGTGGGAGCTGCCTATACACATGGAACACCCCTGATTCCATGGTTGCCTCAGTCCTAGGAGATGACTTAAAACCATGTTGGTTAGCTTGTGGCCACTGCTAAAAGGAGAATGCTAGGATCATCCACACCCATCCTGAGCTTGAGGGGGGTGGGCTGACCCAAAAGGTTTAGGATTCCATTGGCATTGAGCATCATGTGCTGTAACTCATTTGACTCTCTCTGAATCAGTGCTCTTTTCATTTTCCTTTCTTCTCTGACTTTGTCCACATATCTATCCTGTCTTCAAAGCCTCTTTCAGTTTGATGCATACTCTTGCTTCTATCCATTGTCCGGTTCCCACAGCCAAGTGGTTCATTATTTCTTCCTCAGTAATCTAATTCTCCCTCCAGCATCACACTCAGCACTCAGTCCTTTATGCCCTGTCCACAGAAATCTTTCTTCCAGCTAATTTAGTGCTGTCATAGTTTTCATCAAAAGTCTATAATGGTGAACCATTACCATCTGGAGTAAAACCGTGACCGTTTTTCAAGCTGGGCCTGAGCTACACTACATCCATCTACCTGACACCATCAGTCAGCATCACACAGCAAAGGTTGCCTTGCTGTCTTACAGTTCACTTCAGCCAGGTTGTCACGCCCACCTCTGCATTTCCCCTTCATTCTTTTGTGAGAATCCCTCTTACCAAATCGTATAGGATTTTTTCCCAAGACTTTTCCTAATGATGGCTTCCATCGTTAGTAATGCTTATTGTACCTGCAACTTATTAGAACATTTATTAACATTGTACTTTTCTCCTGGGTTTAATGCAAGCTATTGTCTTATACATTTTACATTTTAATTGTATGTTAAGGCAATGGCACCCCACTCCAGTACTCCTGCCTGGAAAATCCCATGGACGGAGGAGCCTGGTAGGCTGCAGTCCATGGGGTCGCTAAGCGTCGGACACGACTGAGCAACTTCACTTTCACTTTTCACTTTCATGCATTCGAGAAGGAAATGGCAACCCACTCCAGTGTTCTTGCCTGGAGAATCCCAGGGACGGGGGAGCCTGGTGGGCTGCCGTCTATGGGGTCACACAGAGTCGGACACGACTGAAGTGACTTAGCAGCAGCATATGCCTATTACATTATTATTCATCTTTAGGATTTATACTGTATGCGTCTTTGTAGACCACGAGGTAGATGTTTAATAAATACCTACTGATTAGGTTAAATTTGGTCTAGACACCTAATTTGTCCTATCCATTTTGCCTTTCCTTTGCCCACTTTTAGTAGTTATGTGAGATTTGATAATTAATCAGTGTTTTGTGTTCTATTTTTTTAGTAGTGTGCACACACACACTTTCCAAAAGGTAACACAGAAAGTTATGGTCTTGGTCACTGACTATGTGACTTCATACAAATTAGTTAACCACTCTAAGCCTCAATTTCCTAATCTATAAAATGGAGATGATAAAATCTATCTTAGACTAGGGTTGTTACAGGATGAGGGGGAAAAACATATTCAGAGTGCCTGCTGCAGCTAAGTCACTTCAGTCGTGGCTGACTCTGTGTGACCCCATAGACGGCAGCCCACCAGCCTCCCCCGTCCCTGGGATTCTCCAGGCAAGAGCACTGGAGTGGGCTGCCATTTCTTTTTCCAATGCATGAAAGTGGAAAATGAAAGTGAAGTCGCTCAGTCGTGTCCAACTTTTCGAGACCCCACGGACTGCAGCCTACCAGGCTCCTCTGTCCATGGGATTTTCCAAGCAGGAGTACTGGAGTGGGGTGCCATTGCCTTCTCCGATAGATAGTAGATACTTCAGAAATAGGCATTTTTATTATTGTTAGTCTAGATGCTATGTTTTAAGGCATTAAGGGGGAGGGAAGGGAAACGATTCTTGCTCTGACATTGAACTACATTAATATGTATTTTTTTCTATCTCTAGGTTGAATATATTTCAGGAAAAGTTTTTTTCACCACCTGTTCTGACTTGAATATGCTGAAACAATTGAAATCTGCAGAAAGGTTATTTTTGCTGATTAAAAAGCAGCTTCCATTTCCTGTTACTTCTGTAAATAAAGGTAAGTGTATGCCTGTTGCTTTTACCTACATGATATAGTGCACTCCAAAGTCTTTTGCTTGGCAATTACTATGAGTCATTTCACATTTTTAAGAATCATTCATATCCCCTGAGATCATTAATTAGTTATTTTTCTGTATTTCCTGCATATTATCACCTAATTGTGTCTCTTTTACAAGTTTTTACCAATGTGCTGCCTTCCTTCTGAGATTTTAGTGTCCTAAGTCACATTTCCTCGTTGAGAATTATGATCAGACACCTTCTCTAAGGCTATATATGGTTGGTGCATTTATTTAGATTTAGGAGCATGTAATAACCCCAAATGCATTGATTTAAATAATTGGTCAGAACTTGTAAATTTTACCTGATGAGTGATATAATTGGAAAATACTACATAGTAAAATTTCCTGTTTTGGGAACTTTAAATTGATAAAGCATTAGAGTTAAAGAGGGCGCAAGAGATTTCTTGTCCACTCCCTACTTTTATAAATATGCTGCTGAAATAATGTAAAGATATTGACAAAAGCAAAAAAAGGATCAGCTGCAGCTGGATGAAACATTGCCTTAAACCTTATTTTGATTGCTGCTTGTGCACAAGAAACCATGTCATCACATAGTCTATAATAAACTGTGTCAAGAGCAATTCAAATGGCGAGAAATCAAGATGCGGCAGAAAAATTGTTTTAAAACAAATCCTAAGGTATTATATTGTAAGGTCAGTATAATCTCATCCCAACATTCCACACAATTTTTTTTTTTTTAATTTTTTTTTTTTCAGTGGCTCATTCGTGTCCAACTCTTTGCAGCCCTGTGAACTGTAGCCCCCAAGATCCTCTATACATGGAATTTTTCAGGCAAGAATACTGAAATGGGTTGCCAGTTCCTCCTCCAGGGGATCCTCCCGACCCAGGGATTGAACCCAGGTCTCCTGCATCTCCTACATTGGCTGGCGAGTTCTTTTTTTTTTTTTTTTAATTTTTTCAGTGGGTTTTGTCATACATTGACATGAATCAGCAGTAGATTTACACGTATTCCCCATCCCGATCCCCCCTCCCACCTCCCTCTCCACCCGATTCCTCTGGGTCTTCCCAGTGCACCAGGCCCGAGCACTTGTCTCATGCATCCCACCTGGGCTGGTGACCTGTTTCACCACAGATAATATACATGCTGTTCTTTCGCAACATCCCACCCTCACCTTCTCCCACAGAGTTCAAAAGTCTGTTCTGTACTTCTGTGTCTCTTTTTCTGTTTTGCATATAGGGTTGTCCACACACTTTTGTCTTTAAAGAACTACAGTAATTGCTCTTTGATCATCTTGATGGCTTTTGTTTATCAAGAAAAGATTACATCTCACTAAGCATGACTGCCAGTTCCTAAATTAGGAATGAGTTGTGTATCTGAAATGTTACTTTATGGAAGCTCATTTTATGATCTGTGCTAATATTTTGTGATCTAAAATAGTCTCAAGATTCAGTTGCTCTGTTTTTAAGCTCTGTTTTGCAATTTACTCTCTTTTTTTAAACTTAATTTTTTATAGGCATTACTTTAGAGGTCAACACACATTGTATGTCTCTGTGTATATCGAAGAGATACATATGTTATCATAGGACAAATGATCTTGCTAAAGTAAAGGTAACTTTATAGGAATTTTAAAACAGGTTTGATGTTAAGTATGGAATACGTGAATGAACTTTATTCTGCACAATATTCTTAAATTATATAAGTTCCAGATAAAAGGGAAATCAGTATTCATGTAACAATTTAATAACATTTCTTATTTTAAAGAAATAAAGGTAATGGGATTTGAGGGTGTGAATAGCTTCAGTAAAGGATAAACTGAGATTTTACTTATTTAGGAAAAATATTTAATGAACTGCAAAGACTTATAAATGATGATCCTGAAAGTTGGTTGAATGTCATTTCAATTTGGAAGAATCTTCTTGAACTTGATGCAAAAAAGGAAAACCTTTTTCACAAAAATGCTAACCCACTCAAAAGAAAAGTGGGAGAAGATGATATCACTGCTAAGAAATTGAAAACGGAACGAATCCAAGAGATACAAGAGACTAAGGAATGCCAGCTGGAAAAACAAATAGAAGAAAAAATATTGGAGCAAGGACATTTTATCACTGAAGGAGAAAAATTTCAAGAAGAACTTCAGAATGATATAACGGAAGCTGTTGATACTCGTAACCAGAGCAACTTAACTTTTAGAGTTTCCTGTCGCTGCAGTGGCGCCATTTCAAAGATCATTACTGCACAGGTACCCTTGCCCCCCAGAGTGGGTTCCCATTTTCTAAAAGAATTAATTATTTTTTAGATCAAAATTGAGGTGAAAACCTTTCACAGAATACATAACCAGGCCCAGACAGATCGCTCAGCCTAATCACACATAACTAAATCTCTTCTAAAAATGCATTTTCCTTCTCAACTTTACCTCAGGTGCTTAAGAGGAATACTATGCCAGTCTACATAAAGACTTCCTTTTACTTTCTCTCTAAAAGTTTCCTTAAACTCATATATACTGTTTACATTTGGAAATTCTAATATCATGGCCCTAAGCTTTTTGGCTTTCTCTTCAGTTCGGTTCTGTGTTGATCGAGTGGTTGCTCTGCACCAGGTCTTACATGTGGGATCTTCCCAGGACCCAGACTGAGATACAGAGGTGTACTTAAAAGGAGAGCAAACACCAAAAGGACCCTGCAGAGTTTAGTGATATAGAGGGCATAGGTGTGGGTCCTTGGGCCCAGTCTTAAAAACAGACAGACTCTGGTCTGAATCCAATGCTACTAAACGGGTAATTTTTAAACATACAGGATTGCCATAGCTAAAACAGTTCATCTTTCAGTTTGCATCTATTAACCCAGAATGACCATATTTATCAGGCCACAATCTGGTTATTTCATGTGTCTGAAATTACAAGGAGAGAGATTATACACAAGTAAACATCAATACTGTAAAATTTGTTGGGGTGGAAGAGGTACAATGCACCCTCATTGCCTTGAATAGAAAATGCTTTCATGTAGTATTTTAATATTGTAACCTTAAATTACCATCAGATAGTATGATTGATTTCCCTGCAAGCTTTGTTAGTTTTTTGCTTACATTTAAACTTAAAATTTTCATTTTTAGTATTCTTATCTTTTTTTTAACCTGTTGCCTTTTCAGGAGGTAGGAAGAGTAATTGGAATTGCTCTTATGAAACAGTTTGGATGGAAAGCAGATTTGAGGAATCCAAATTTGGAGGTAATGAATGTTCATTTTATTTTAATGCTCATAACCTAATTCTTTAAAGACAATGCCAACTATTCTTTTTTTTTTAACTGAATTGTAGTTGACATAAAATATTATGATTCACGTGAATTACACAGTTATTCAACATTTGCATACATTATAAAATCATCACAAGTCTAATAGCCATCTGTCTCCATTCAAAGTCATTACAATACAGCTGCAATGTCAACAACTTTTACTGTGCTTTTTAACTTTGCCTTAAAGTTTTAAGTCATGTCTACATGGATCCAGCAGTCTGATTCCTCCTTAGCAACAGAATACTGCAGATTCTTTTGCTGGTAGTTTTCTCTGTGAAAACGTCTCATTCAAATTGAACTTTTGCAATGGAATTGTTTAGTCGAAGTTAAACTAAACACTAGAGATGCTCTCTATAATCACTATGCTGCTGCTACTGCTGATGCTAAGTCACTTCAGTCGTGTCCAACTCTGTGCGACCCCTTAGACAGAAGCCCACCAGGCTCCCCCGTCCCTGGGATTCTCCAGGCAAGAACACTGGAGTGGGTTGCCATTTCCTTCTCCAATGCGTGAAAGTGAAGTCGCTCAGTCGTGTCCGACTCTTAGCGACCCCGTGGACTGCAGCCCACCAGGCTCCTCTGTCCATGGGATTTTCCAGGCGAGAGTACTGGAGTGGGGTGCCATTGCCTTCTCCTATAATCACTATAATACATAATAAATGTCTATAATAAGAAATTCTAGTTAATGTAAAAAATAAAATTGGATAACAAAAAGACCTGTATTAATAGTGGCTTTGTTAGGCTTGTGGGATTATTTTTCTTTCCCTTTTCTCTATTTTCAAAATTAATTTAATGATGTTATACCATTTTTAATTGGAACAAAGTAAACACATGGGAAAATGAATTCTAACTATAACAAATGTTCTTCAGTGTTTTTTGAAAACCATAAGTTTGACCAGTAGTCATTTTTATGATTCATTAACTGGTAGATTATTTTTATATAGCTTTAAATGGAGTAATTGCCAGTCAAATCAGAAGACTTTGTGTTGTTTTCTATTTTGTTATTTGATATTTTTTGCTTTTAAAAAGTCATGCGGAGTGTATATCCTTTACTGCTGTTTTGCAAAATACTTTGACGCTGAGAATGTTTTCATATAAGCATGTCTTCCTTCATCTCCCCGTTTCTAGTTTTCTTATCTTCTGTCTGGTTTCCTCCTCTCATCTCTCCCTGACTCCATCTCACTGTCTCAGAAATATAGTTTTCTCATAGTTTAGCTCATAAACAAATATATCTAATTTAATTCCTATCATCCATTTAATGCAAGTAATAGCTATTGGTAGAAATAATCAACATGAAACAAAATCGACAACAGAATCACACACAGTAAAATCTGTGTGACCAAAACTGACAGAAGAATCAAATCTTAGCAAATTTTGTTCTGTATAATTAAAATGGAAAACTTCATAGTACAAAAAGCTGTACCTGATAACATTTATATATAAAAATATCAGTATATCATAACTTTAACTGTTAAATAGAAAAGAATCAATATCAATCAATAGCTTTGCTAACATGAATAAGATAAAAATATTGGAAAGTTTAGCTTCAGTGATCAAAGAATTAAACTAAATGGAATTCATTCCAGATTATTATTTTCTTAGTAAAAGCTTATCAATATTGGAATAATTCTGATTAAACTATATTAAAATACCTCTGGGGTAAAAGTATCAGGAGTCAAATGTTGTTGAAGTCAAAGAGCAGAGTTAGAATATTCCATAAACTTCATCAGGCTAAAGGAGTACGATTCTTTTAAAATTTGTGTGGGCTACTAGTTAAATGTGAGGCATTTAAATCCTCATCATGACCTAACATGAGGACTATAGTAACACTGCTGTGTGGTATAGGAAGGTTGTGAAGAGTAAATCCTAAGAGTCCTCATGGTGAGAAAATTTTTTTTTCCCTTTTTTGCTTTTCTTTTTATCTACATGAGAAGATGGATGTTAGTTGAACCTATTGTGATAATCATTTCACAATATACATGAATCAAACCTTCATGCTATATGCTTTAAACACAGACAATGATGTATGTCAATTACTTCTCAATAAAACTGGGGGGAAAATAACAGAAAAAGACGATAGAAAGGAATAGACCCTTCATATAACTGATGCACTTTGTTGTACACCTGAAAGTTGCCCAGCTTGTGGATTAACTGTACCCCAATAAAAATTTAAAAAAGAAAAAAAAGACACTGCCTATAAATAATAGAGAGTGAAAGGTCACTCTTGCTCCAGTATATTTGGCTTAAGCAGGTTTTCTGTTAACCATGGTATCAAGTCTTACTTGAGGCTAGAATTAGGGTGGATTTAGGTAGTTGTCTCTAACCTAAAATGCTTAAAAATCTAATTTAGTTCGGGTAATTCAAAGAATAGCTGTAAAGAAAAGTGATCTTGAGTTCTTCATAATGTGATTCTCAATATAAGTTGTTTACCAGATTGACTTCAGAATTTTTTCTATGAGATGTACTTAAAATTACTTTGCCTCTGCTCAATAAAAAATATTATGGAATGTTTTTTCAGATATGAAGAGGCCTTGGAATGTCTTATTAAAATATAGGTTGTATAGGTTCAAAATGGAAGCTTTCAAATTGTCACTCATTGGGTAATGAATTACTTGGTCCATTCTAACTTCAGTATTTGTTCTTTCAGATCTTTATACATCTAAGTGACATTTACTCTGTGCTGGGAATTCCTGTGTTCAGGTAGGTATTATTTCTAAGCTTCAGGTTTGTGTCTTAGGAGAGTTTGTAAAACTAAACACTTTGTGTTTTTATTCATAGTATGAAACACTGATATATCAGAGGGAACTTAAATCAAAGCCTTTTGAGTTCTTTGCTTGAACCAGTAAAGTATTTGCATGGAACTTACTGGATCCTGATCGGACTGGTTAGAGTTGTGAAAGATTTGATCACAATAATCGACTGATTACATGTTTCATACTGAAAATTATTTCTATTTTTTAATTAAATTATTTTCACAGGCCCACATTTAAACTAAATTTTAGTCCATTGGCCTCTTGGATTTTTTCATTAAAATAGAAAATACATCACAGTTCTTAAAATTCATCTTGAACATACTTCACATTTTACTAAGGTTTTTTTTTTTTTTTTGTGGGAGAATAATTCCAGTTTTTAAAATCTTCAGGTTTTCTCCCTAGTTATGTTGGGTACTATAGAGTAATAAATGCAGTTGATTCACTTGCTTATTCAGAAATACTGATTGAATGCTTACCATACAGCAGTGCTTTCTTAGATGCTTTGGGAAGGAATGGATGGTTGGTTGACGGAAATAGTGATTTGCAGTTTCTTGGGAGCATGTAAATATTGTTAGCATCTTCAAAACATTTTATATGCATAGCCATGTTTACATAGTATAAAGTGATTTAGATATCTTTTCTCTAGGTGATTCTAGGTATGGAATATTTTTAAAATCATAAAAATATCCCATTGACCCTCAGCTCACATTTTTGCATGTGTAAGCCCGAATCAGGATGTAAAAAAGAACGCTTGAGGTCATTGTAACAGTTTTATCAAACGGTGCACCATTGCAGTTGATTAGCACAGTGCTGAGGACATTGTGGATGTTCAAGAAATGCTGAATGACTGAGTTCTCGCTGTGTGCTAGTTATAGAGTAGGCCCCACTAGCTTCAAGATTACAAAATTCATGCGCCAGTAGTCACTTTAACACACACGAGGTCATCACATGTCTCAAGGGCCTGTTGGCTTCCCTTGGCCCCCACCTACTCCAGTATCCTCCCAACTGTCCCAGACCAAACCTAACCCACTATTTTACACCTACACCTACGAGGTGTCCAGGCTTCCCTACCTCAGTGCCTTTTGGAGTGCCAGGCCCTAACCCCTGCAGATGTAGATGGGGATACCCTATATATTGTAGATAGGAAATGGCCTAAGAAAATGAAGAAATGTATGGAGATATGAAATACAGGGATGGGAGAGGATGCTTAGTTTATATCTGTAAGTTTTGCAGTACTTCCAGGTGAAAGGTGTCCACACACATTTGAAGGTAAAGATCTGGGATTCAGGGGACTGATCTAGGCTAGAGATGGAGATGAGAATGTCTTCAACTTGGTGATAGATGGTGTGTAAGAGAATAAAGAAGAGATTCATATATGAGGACAAGAGGATCAAAAGCCATATTTATTTTTGTATTGGGGTAAAAGCCAGCTAAAACTGCAAATAAACACATTAGCCAGCTACTATGAAAGTAGAGAATTATTTTTATTTTTAAAGAGTTTATTTCTGACCAGTTCTTTGCCCTGAATAATTTTATTTTACTGATATAATGAGGCCCTTTTGTTGAAGTAATAGCAGATTAGTTTTGTCCAAGCAAAATAAGAATCGGTTCCCTTTTGTCACATATTAATAGAGTTGGCTCCCATAAAATAAAACTCTATTAGCAAAAGTATGCACACAATAGTCAAAAATTTCAAAGATTCTATATAAATCCCCTATGCATAGAAAAGGACTTTGTAATGTGTATGGACAAAGACAGTTTTCCATACCAATTCTATTTGTGTGTGTGTGTGTGTGTGTGTCTAGAGTGAAAGTAATTTCTCAGTTTTGGTTTTACCTAATGTGTTTTGGGAGTTGGTGATGGACAGGGAGACCTGGCGTGCTGCGATTCATGGGGTTGCAAAGAGTCGGACACGACTGAGCAAGTGAACTGAACTGAATGTGTTTTGTAGTGAGATAATTGCTGCACTTGGCCTGCTGAAGCAAGATTCATTGATCAAATTATTTTATAATTCTTCTACCCACAAAGTTTATATCCCAGATTCCAAATCTCTGGATATAGTACTATTTACAGTATGAAATTTTATTTCCTGAAAAACCTTTTTAACATAAACAACCTCTCATAGTTTTATCATGCAGGCTTCTTTATCGTAGTAAATACACAATTACACTGTTTTATTTAAAAGACATACCTCATCTAATTCTAAGATCTTAAGAAGCTTGCAATAAATACAGACAAAACAAGATAGCTTAAAGAGCAGAAGGAAAATGATGAAAGGAAATAGGGTTTGGAAAACTCCGTGGCTTTGTGTAGTGTTGGTAGAAGAGCCCTCTTAGTGGCTTTGAAACAGGCCTAACCACAAAACAACCAAGCATTGATTTTTGAAATCATACATCATGTCTTACCAATAAATTGTATACATAAGATAAGTGCATTGAAATTTGCAAGGAAATGTTGTTCACTGCACCAGAAACATAGAAATAATATTTTTAAAATCTGTACCAAATCAAATATCGGAAACACCAATATTAGCAATAATGGGGTAGAAGATCAAGTATGAAGTGATACATAATGGAGACCAGTGAACTCATTGGGGAGTCCTCTGCTTCAGCATTTCACTCAATAAATTATTTTAGACAATGCAGTGTCAAGCTTTATTCCATCTTAAGAGAAAGGTGCAAATGAGCAAAAGGCAAACTTACAAAAGGGACCTTTTAGAAATTCTTTAAGGGTTAGCATCCATTCAGCTGTGCGTCCTATGCTGCATCCGTACCACAGTGCAGTTTACTTCTCTTGATGACTCTGGATCAGTGAGAAAAGGTCTATTCTACATGGGAAGTCAGGGAAGCATATAATTAGAAAGACTTCCCTCATGTGATTAAATTTTTTTAAGTTAAACACATAAGGGTTTAAATTTCAGTTATCTAAAAAATTTTCCATTCTAAAATACCACACTGGCTGGTTAGATAAGGTGCCGGTTAGAGAAGGTAATTTTGTATTAATGAAAATGTTATCTACTCTCTAACTTAGGGAAAACTTCAGTGCATGATGTACAGGTATGAATGGGTTAATTATTTTTGTTTGTATCCTGTTAACATACAGTAACATTGGGTGGTGTTTTACTTTAGGGTTCCTTTAGCCTGCAGAGCTTATATCAAGACACCAGGGTTGAGATCTACCATAGCCTGGGCAATGGCCTCCCTCGCAGAAATTAAGGTAAGGAACCTGTTCTCGTCCCTTTTAATTGAATACCAAGGTCCTTTCTGTAATTAATTTACACAGCCTCTTACTGATGGTTGCTTTCTTTTTTCTTTGGTTCTTTTAACCTTTTTAAATCTGTTTTTCTTTTTCTTTTCTTGCCATTATACTTACAAACTGCAGAGATAGGCTTTTGTCAAACTTCTGGGAGTATTTTGGCTATGAAAATGCTGAGTCAAAAGATAACTACATTTTATTATTTCTAATTTTTTGTCACAGTCATGTGGCCTGTACAACTTCTACTTCTTAAAATTTAACCAAGATCTTGATCAATTTTTGTAAATGCTCCATGAACATAAGAAAATAATTTTATTTTCTAGTCAAGAGATGGCCTCTGTATCTTTTACTTGCTATTTTACTGTCTGCTCAGTACTGAAAGAGATATTTTGAAATTTATTAGATTGTATTTTTCAAGATTTTGCATTTTTACTCATTGTTACCTCATTCTGTAGTTTGTTTGTCCTGTAGTTTGGTTTATACTCATTTATGACTGTTACTGCCTTATGGTGAAGTGTTCCTTTTTATTGTTATTAAAGTTTTCATTATGTTGATTTGTAAGTTTAAACTTAAATTTCACCATGTCTTATTAGTATTTCCACTCTTTTTTTCTTTGCATTTTCCTTTGTAGTTCTGCTTTGTTCTCAACTTTGTTTTCAGTGTATATTTCTTATAAACACAGAACTCTGTCTTTATCCCACAATGACAGGCTTTTTCAGTGAGAGAATTCAGTACAGTATTATGATAGATACACCAGTTATGATAGATATACTTAGCAACTTCTTGCAGTTTACTCTATTTTTGCTAGTTTCATCAAGTGAATCATCTCATTGTTTCCCTGAGGTTAGATTTTACTCTGTGTTCTATTCTATTCATGGCTCCCTCTCTCAGCTCTCTTAATTAAACACATGGGACTTTGACTTTTACTTTAAAACAAGACATTAACTCTTCTTTGCCAGCACACTGTTTTTACCACCTACACTCTGAACTTCCTCCTCTGTCTGCTCCTCCTTGTCGTGAGATGAGACCTCCAGGGTACTTTTTCTCTTCTTCTGTCCCACCTTTGTTCCTCCCTACAGTGAGACCTTTGAAATATGTTTACCCTCTTCCCACTCCCAACTACCAGCTTAAACTAAATTATTTATTATGCATCAGCATTTCCAAGTATATCCCTCCTGTTTTCAGAAGTTCTTATACTGCACTTACATTACACAACCCATCCGTAGTCATTAAGATGCAATGTGTGTAACATGTATTTCTGTATAAACACACAGAAGTATAGTGTGAAGTGCATTGCTTCTCACCTTTCTTCTTCACTTTATCTTTCTCCCTTTGAGGTCTCTGCTCTGCTTTATTTGTTGCTTGGATAGTCTTTTCTTGGTACTTTTCTCAAACTTGGTGTTTGAATAATATACTCTCTGGATTCCTGTATCTCCTTACACTTCATCCTGTCAGCTGGGTATCCCCCTTTGGCTTGGTATGAGATTCTTGAGTTGCAGTCCTTTTCTCTCAGAGGTCTGTAGATGCTGTTCCATTATCCTTTCACTTCCAGTGTTTCAGGGGAGCAATTCCTGCCAGTGTGATTTTTCTTTTCCTTGACAGCTATCTTGTTCTTTTTGTTTGCAAGCTTGTAGAGTTTTCTGTTTAATCCTCTAATCTCAGGGATATTACCAGATGTACTTGGGTATCTTTTCTATTCAGCCCAGAACTAGCTGAGTCCGACTCCCCGAGTTCCCGTTCCAACTCTACCACTTACAGGCTGGGAAACTTTATGTAAGATACTGAACATCTCTGTGCCTCCGTTTCTCACTCCAAGATGAAAATAGTCATCTCATAGGACTGTGTGAGGACGAAGTGAATTAGCGTTTATCAAGGGATTAGAACAACACCTAGCGTATAGAAAATACCTAAGTGTTAACTTCTGCTATGGTAATGTCAGAGGGAGAGGTTACCTCGCTATCCCCCCTTGAGTTCTTTTGACTGACCTCATAATTAAATTGACACAAGACAGATTAACAGGAGAAAAAAAATTTAATTTGTATGCATGAAAGTCTCATAGAAGTGGGACCCCTGAAGTGATGGAAGCAGGCTATTTATATATTATTTTTAGACAAATGCTTGTGAAGATTTAACAAAACAAAGGGGTTTGTGCTTGGGGTAGCAGACTAGTGAAGAAGTAACAGTTTGTTTATCCAGCTTTCTCATGCATACAGCCTTGAATTCCCTAACTCTGGTGATAAAGATGCTTTCTATCCTCCTGGTAGAGGGAAGATGCCTTCACTTGGGAGATTAAGTTCCTGCTTTCAGGGGGAGAGAAGTGGGTCAGAGTGTATTTTCTTTTTAACATCATTTATTTTTACCTGCTGTTTCTTAAGTAACTTTTAATTCAAAATAATCAATATGCCAGTAAAGCACATTTTGGGGCATCCTGCCCTGGACCTAAACAGTAATAATAATTATAATAACTATTATTTAGGATATATAATAATTATAGAAATCATTTTTTTTCCTCCAGCTCAGGTACTCTTTCATCCATTATTTACTTATTATTTCCTCAACTATTTTGCTTTAGTGTTTTTTACCTTAAACAACTTCCTTTTTTTTGCTTCTGGAGTTCCTGTGTTAAACATGTTAAGCTTCCTTTCTCACATGTTTTCCATCTCTTTATATTTTGCCTGTGTATTTTGAGTTTTCCTTGGACATTATCTTCCAAGGTATAACCAGAGTCACCAAAATGTGCTGCACTTTATTGAAATGTTTAGTTTTAAAATCATGGATTTTTTTAGCTTTGGAAAATTGTGTATGTGTATGCCTAGAGAATTCCATGGACAGAGGAGCCTGGTGCATTAGAGGAGCATGCATGCAGAGGAGCATGCATGTATTAGAGAAGGAAATGGCAACCTGCTCCAGTATTTTTGTCTGGAGAATCTCAGGGTCAGAGGAGCCTGGTGGGCTGCCGTCTATGAGGTTGCACAGAGTCGGACACGACTGACGCGACTTAGCAGCAGCAGCATGCTATATTTGGTAAAGAACTGTCTGCCAGTGCAGGAGACGGAACAAACCTGGATTCAGTCCCTAAGTTGGGAAGATCCCTTGGAGAAGGGCATGGCAACCCACTTCAGTATTCTTTCCTGGAAAATCCCATGGACAGAGGAGCCTAGAGGGCTACAGTCCATGGGGTCACACAGAGTCTGAGGCAACTTAGCCAGCCTCACATGCTATATTTGATATCTCTGGAGGCTTTAACTTTTCTCACATATTTATCTGTTCCCTCCAGAAGTTTCATCTCACTAGATGTGTGTTGCTTGTTCTGCCTGTTTTCTCTCTAGCTTTTGAGGGGCTTCCTCCCCTTAGATGTGCGCAGCACGGTTCTTTTTGAGGGAACACAGTGTGACCCCCCATATAAATGATCCCAGTATCCAGCCTGGACCCAGGCGGCCTCTCTTTGGAGCTTGGTACCTAAACCTCTGCACAAGCAGCTCAACCTTGAGTAGGCCAGTGCCATGGAAACTGAAATTTAAGCCTGGGGGTGTTAGGTATTTCTCATGTTCAATGTAAACCATTCTCCATCATACAGATCGTAAAAGCAAGGAAAATCAAATTCTATGTAAATCTTGGTTATTACTTTAAGCATTTGGAAATACGTCTCTGCTACTGTCTGTGTCCCCAGGTGTCATGACTAGAAAAGTCCTGCGGTAAAATAAGGACATTGAAAAATATTTAAGGGCAGATCACCTCATCAAAGAGGGACCATGGGGAAAAAGAGCATGGCATTTGGTACATTTTAAGTCCTTAATAAAAATTAGTTCTCATACTGCTATTAATCTTAAAATTGTCATTTAAATCATTATTCTTTTTGTTATTTTTCTGCCCCTTTATGGGGGGATCCATATGACACTCTGGTAGAATTTAGCGTCAGGGAGAAGTTTCTGAAGGACATTTTGTTTCTTTTCATCAGGTATCCCCTGGCTCTGGCTGAACCCCGCTGTCTTCTGAGCACTCTGCCTCCTCTGTAGACAGACCAAGGGACCTCTGGGCCTGGAGCTGGGGTAGGTGTCCTGCTTGCACCTTGCTGCCCTGTCTGCCCAGGACCTCTCACTGCCTTAGAAGCACATGCCATCCAGTGATCCTCGTCACCTACGGCTCTCCTGTTGTCACTGGTGTACTAGCAAACACCATTATTCCTGTCCGAAATCCTTATCAACTCAGTGTCTGCGCCGTCTGATCCCTTAGTGTCTTGCTCTGCCTGCCTCTCATGGTCTTCTATAGTCACATGCTAGAGTTTATCATAGCCAGAAAAGCATACCTTCCCCAAATCTCAAAGATGCTGCTCTTATCCTCCTTCCCACTCACTCCATCTCGTGCCCCGCCATAGTTTTTAACGCCGCGAGGCCTCCAGTCACTGGTGGCCCTGTGCTGTTCTTAGTCCAGCCGTGTCCGACTCTTTGCAGCCACGTGGGCTTAGCCTGCCAGGTGCCTATGCCCATGGGATTCTCCAGGCGAGAATACTGGAATGGGTTGCCATGCCCTTCTCCAGGGATCTTCCCGACCCAGGAATTGAACCCGGGTCTCCGGCCTTGCAGGCAGATTCTTTAGCAGCTGGGCTACCCAGGAAGCCCAGTAGGTGGCCCTGTTCACCGCCTGTACGCAGCCCTCCTTCACCACTTGGATTTTAGGTTCTATCACTACAGTCATTCCCTTGAGCATACTTGTAATTCTCCTGCTTCTTAAGTGACATAAATACTGGCGTCAAAAGAGAACTTTAACATGTTCTCCTCACGAGGTCTACCAACACACTGGAATTATAATGGATTATAATTGTTATAATCATTATAATAAATGAACTGTCCTTGTCTCACTCCATTACTTGTGTTCTGGGTTCCATCCCCTCTTGCCTCCTTAAGGACTTTTTTCTCTACTGGCTCATTCCCATCAGCTTGTGTACATGCTGTACTATCCTGCAACTTAAAATGAATTGACCTTCTCCCGAACCCACATGATCCATCAGCTCTCACCCCCTTCTCTGCTTCCCTTTAGAGAAAAACTTAGGAGCAGTCAGCCCTCCATATTTGGCGTCTACTTCTTCCTTCCCACACTCTCGTGTGTCCCCGTCCCCTCAGGCTCTTCTCACTAGCACTCCGCTGAAACCGCTCATCTTGCTTCTCCTGCTAGCACGTGGACACCCATCACTCCTGCTTGTTGGATGTTCCCCTTTCAGGACCAGTCTAGGTTCTGTGTCAGGGTACTCTACACTCATGTACACGGCTGAACCTTCATCTACCAAACATTGGTACTTAGGGGATCACCAGCATCCAGACGATAGACTTATTTTCTTTTTTATCATCTCTTAAAAACTTGAGTCACGTCAGACCATTGTCATTTTGTAATATGCCACATTGCCATCCATCCTGTTGGTTCTTCCTTTAAAATATACCCAGAATCCAACCACTTCTCCGCCACCTCCACCAATGTCACTCTTGATTCAGGCCACCATTATCTCTGCTTGGATTCCCTAACTCGCCTCCTTGTAACTCTCTTACTTTTCTGTGGTCCTTTCTCAACAGGGCAGCCAGAATGATCCCTTTGAAATGCTACATCATGTTTCTCCTCTGCTCAGAACCCTGCCGTAGTTTCCCATCCTTCAGAATCGAATCAGAATCCTTGTAACACCTACAAGATCAGACATGATGTGACACCCTCTGTCCCCCAGAGGGGAGAGTCATTAGTTTTTTTCCTCCAGATTTCCTGCTCTCCTCTCAGGTACAGAGAGGGTGGCCCCATTCCTAACCTCTTCACATTGTGTGTGTCACGCAACTGACATGCTTTCGCCAATTAAATGTTGGTGGAAATGATGTACGTAGCTTCCAGATGGCACTTTAAAAGCTAGTGCCTGATTAACTGTGTTTTCTTTGCCTCTGCTGGTGACCCCTTCACTGTTTCACTTTCCGGGTAAGAAGCAGAAGCCCCAGGTGTCATACTGTAGGCTTGTCCCATGCGCTGCAGTGTTTTGAACCTGCAGGACGTGCTGGTTGTAAATCTACACAGCCCATCTTGGTGGAGCTGCCTGGCCCCCTCTCTGATGGCATCACCATTCCCCGCCCACCCACTGTGCTTTGGCCACACTGGTCTCCTGCCTAATCTTTAAACGTGCCGAGCAGACGCCTGCACTAGGGCTTTAACTACCTGAAATTCCTCATAAAGTTTAGAAAGGAATCTTTACCCTGAAATGATTGATGCCTCAAGTTTTAGGCTTCTTGTATAATGCCTGTTATAGTAGATTTAACAGTAGCAAATCAACATTTCTATCTATAGGCTGGTGCAGTTGTTTTAGATCCGATGTGTGGACTTGGAACAATACTTTTGGAAGCTGCTAAGGAATGGCCAGTAAGTTCTAAAGTTTGGTAAACCAAGCAGTGTTTTACTTTAATCGTGTGTTGTGTATACACTTACCAATTATTTACAGGTAGATTGTCTATTTAGGGATTATTATTTTTTAATTATATGAGTTACTATTTAATTGTAGTCAAAGTAGACTATGAAAGGTTAATTAAATTACTGTGTTATTTCTTTAAATACTGTGATAAATTTAGGAAATTATGACAGAATTCCAATAACCAGTCATGACCTACATTATATGAATCCCTCAATTCCTTAGACATTTGAATTGTAAAATATTAATTGTAAAATGTTAAAAATTAATGTTTTAACATTTTACCAAAAACTCCTCAGGTTTTGGTCCTTGAAAGTTATTTTAAAGAAATATCCTAAATTTGTTTTAATCTGAATTAACAAATCTATTGATTTCATTTCTATCATTTGAAAAAATGCAGGTAGATTTTCTTAGCTACATAAAATATGGTTTTATTTGTAATTTGAATTTCTCCCCTCATAGGATGTGTATTATGTGGGCGCTGATGTCAGTGACTCACAGTTATCGGGTGCGTATGACAATCTGAAAGCTGCAGGCCTCAAGGATAAAATTGAGTTACTTAAAGTCTCTGTTATAGGTAAGATATTAAAAATGCAAACATTTGGGGGAAATAAACACATTTAGAATCATAATACAGAACAACACTCACTTTTCATATGTTCATATAAAGGTTGAATTATTTATACCTTGGAATATATCTGTAGGGCCAATACTCAGTTTACTTCTAATATTATAATTGTAACTTTTTTATTTTTCAAAAGATTCGTTATCCAGAACTGTATGTAGTTTCCCTAAGCATGTAAGTAAAAGCATGTCTTCTTAAGATGTGTTTGTTGCATCTGAACCATTTCTCATATGATAACCAGGAATCATTCAGTATAGGCATAAAATAAACAAAAATAATAATAATAGCAACAATAATTTGTTGAGAATCTGTGAATTCTTTGTGATAAACTATATGAAATGTCTTGAATTATCTTACCTTCTGCTTGCTTCAGTTGGATAGTATTCCTATGTTATGGGGAATGAGGTAACAAGCCATCCCAGTTTGCTACACCAGTACTACTCCCAGTGCTAAAACAGAAATCCTAGGGCAAACCAGGATTCATCACCCTGTGAGGCAGACGAGAGCCATCACTCCCTGTTTACTGATGAGGAGTCAGCAGCAAGAAACATGATGAGCAATCAAGTCTATGGAGTCCAAAATAATATTTCCCTAACACCCATGTTATTCAGACCGAGAGAAGCCTCACATTCCTCCTTTCTTTCCCTTGGCATGCCTTTCTCCCTTAAAAGTGACCACATGTAATTCTCAGTGAAGAAAATCCTGTTCTCTTGGCACAGTGAAAATAGGTGATAGATAAGTCTCTGTAATATAGAGAAACAGTATATTGTTAAAAATTTATTCTACTGTAGTAGGAAAGTAGTAGAAATGCATTATTAACAAAATATTAGGATAATTTTTCTATAAATGCATAATAAAGCAGCCTCAAAGAAGAAATTATATTGTTGGTTGAAGTTTCACAATTGTTTGCTGCCAGTGACTGTCTTTTCAATCTTTCTGTCGAGGTTTTTAATTGGACTCTGTGCAACATAAGTTTCTAGAGGAAGCTGAGGGATGATTGGATTAAATCAAGTTTTCATATACCCTAATTTAAGAAAGCTTTTTTTTTTTTTTTTGAGATCTTCAAGAAAAATGGAATAGCTTTATAAGTTGTTCCAGAGCAATGGTTTTTCAAACCCTTCACAGTCTCCAAAGTGCCTTGGTAGCGTGAGAAAGGAAGTACTGATTTGCCCATCAGAACATCGCTGCTGTACCAGCTCCACTTTCATCAGTTCTCGTGGGCATTTCCCATAAGATTTCACTTTAAAAACAAGCATTAAGTGCTCAACTGTTAATTAAAAAAAAAGTTTTCTGTTATACCTAGTAGCCAAATAAATCTAGCTTTTTAAAAGATTAATCTAACTGCCATGTTAAGAAAAGATTAATCTAACTGCCATGTTAAGAACAAACAGTAGAGCAAGGACGGAAACAAAGAGACTAGTCGCAAAACCATTGCAATAATCCAGGTAAATGGTGGTGGCTTAGGGCAAAGTGGTATTGGTGGAGGTGTTGAAAAGAGGTCAGACACACAGACAGACACACATATATATATGTATATACATTGAAGGTAGAGCCAACAGGATTTGTTAGTGGATTAAATGTGAGAAAAAGAACAAGGATGACTAAGCTTTCTGACTTGAACAGCTCGAGGGTGGCACTGCCATTTATGGAGTTGCGGAAAACTGCAAGAGGAACAAGTTACGAGTGGGGGCCTGTTCAGTTCCACATGATGATTGAGAACCACTAAGATCTCAGGGTAGTGGTCAACATACAGATCTGGAGTTCAGGGGAGACGGTGCACTTCACTAGTCCAGATAACATTTACATCCATGAGATCACCTAGGAAATGAGCACAAATTGAGAAGAGAGAGGCTTTCTCTGAGGATGAGATGCTTAGAGTCCTGGAGGGTGAGAATCTAGTAAAGGAACAACCAGGGATGAGAAAGTAAGAGAGAATCTGAGCAAGCATGAGCAGCTGTGTCAGATGCTGCTGGTTGGTGAAGCAAAACTCAGGCTTGTCCAGTTCCCTGGAGCAAAACTCAGGCCTGACTGGTTCCGTGGAGCAGCAGGAACAAAGGCCGGCCTGCCTGAGTGGGATCTGGAGAGAATGGGAAAAGGTAACTTGAAGACAGCTAGTTCTCATCATTCTTTTGGGTAGTTTGGCTGGTAAGGGGAGCAGAACACTTGGCGTTCTACCAGGTGTGTTGTGGTTCACACCATATTCTGCACAATTCATGAAGCTGCCAGGCTGCCCTGGCATCTGGGGAGTCGGGAAATGTTGAGAAGTGATAGGTTGGGTGTCATGAAATATATGTGGGAAATAGCGGGTGAGAAGCCCACCTTAGAGAATATGAGTGTTTTTGCTCCAGTGGCTTTATCATATATCATATGCTATAAATCCCTTTGTTTTGTAACACTGTTCTGTAACAAACCCTTTCAGCAGCAATAAGATTTTAAAAGTGCATATTTAATGAAAAATTATATACTGAGTTTCTATTTCTCAAGAAAGCTGTTGATGAACATACAACTGGAGTAAAATGTTTATTTACTTTTATCATGCACTGTGAGGGCCATGGTGATAGCAGTAACCAAATGAAATAAACTTGTTTATAGAGGCACCTAGCAGTTACTTCAAAACTTAGTCATTATTTTAAGGAGACCAAGCCAAAATAGTGTTTATCAGATGCAACAGAAAGAAATGCATTTAACTGTCACTCTGTGAAGCATGACTTTTCATTTAGATCAAATGGCCACTCTTCTAAATTAATTTTGTTCGTTTTCAATTCCAAATTTTCTTATGTATATGAACAAAATGAAGCTATGGCTATTAATTCATTGGCTCCATTAGCAGAAGACCTCTGCAGGAAGTGAAATGTTACCAGTTTTGTATTAGTGTTACCAGATCCTTCAAGAAGAAAATTAGCTAAGTCAATTCCAGTAATGGTTTAGTATTCCTCCCCGCTCCCAATTCTGGAAATTTAGGAATTTTTTTTCTGTCAGAGATAAAACATCTTTCATTATTGTGAACGCTGCTGTTGATTCAGCTCAGCACTAAACCTGTGTCTGTTTATGCATTGTTTGGTAGACCACAGCATCCTGGTGAAGATTAATGTTCTTATTAAATAAAGAAATCTATGACGCAGAAATGTACTTAGAATTTGACATGGTACTTACATAATTCATAATTACCTCCAAACAAGCTGTGATGTTCTGAATTGAAATAGTAACTTAAGTTATCAAAATAATAGACTTAAAAAATTTTTTTAATATACACAGAGTAACTGAACTGTAGGCTATCTGTAAAGATGGTTGAATGCAAAAAAAGCAGTTCAGCCTGACAATACATGCTTTTTTGTTTTCCCATCATTTGTTGGGTTTTAAAATGTTTAATCCGAGTTTAAAATGGAAAAAAGACAGTCTCTTTAGCAAATGGTACTGGAAAAGTTGGACAGCTGCGTGTAAATCAGTGAAGTTAAAACACATCCTCATACTGTGCACAAAAATAAACTCAGAATGGCTTAAAGACAAACGTAACCCTGGAGGTGGGAGAGAGGCTTAAGAGGGATGAGATATATGTATAATTGTGACTGATTCGTAGTGTTGTATGGCAGAAACCAACACAACATTGTAAAGCAATTATCCTCCAATTAAAAAAAAAAAAGATATAATACCATAAAACTGCTATCCTAGGAGAGAGCGTAGGCAAAGCATTCCCCGACATAAATTGTTATCAATGTTTTCTTAGGTCAGTCTCCCAAGTAGTAGAAATAAAAATAAACAAAGGGACCTAACCAAACTTATAAGCTTTTGCACAAAGGAAAAAAACACAAAAAGACAACCTACAGAACGAGAGAAATAATTATAAATGATGCATCCAACAAGTGCTTTATCTCCAAAATAAACAGCTCATACAACTCAACAACAACCACCAAAAAAAAAAAAAAAAAAAACCAATCCAAGGAAAGAAAAAAAATGAACAGAATACCTTAATAGACATTTCTCCAGAGGATAGATGGCCAATAGGCACATGAAAAGATGCTCAACATCACTAAGTATTAAAGAAATACAAATCAAAACTACAACTAGGCACCACCTCACACTGGTCAGAACGGTCTTCATTAAAAAGTCTACAAATAACAAGCGTTAGAGAAGATGTGGAGAAAAGGGAACCCTCCTACACCATTGGCGGGAATGTGAGTTGGTGCAGTCACCATGGAAAACAGTAGGGAGGTTCCTCAGAAAACTAAAAATAGAATTATCATATGATCCACCAATCCCACTACGGGGCATATATACTCGGACAAAAGTATAATTCAAAGAGATACATGCACCCGAATGTTCATAGCAGCACTATTCACAACAGGCAAAACTTGGAAAGAACCTAAATGTCCATCGACAGATGAATAGGTAAAGAAGATGTGGTATATACGTGTGTGTGTGTGTGTGTGTGTGTGTGTGAGATGAAATACTGCTTAGCCATAAAAAAGATGAAATAATGTCATTTGCAGCAACATGGATGCAACTAGAGATGATCATACTAAGTGAAATAAGTTAGAAAAAGACAAATAATATCACTTACATGAGGAATCTTAAAATATGGCACAAATGAACACAACAGAAAACAATTTTTCTATCCACAAAACAAAAACAGACTCATAGACGGGGAGATCAGACTTGTGATTGTCAAGGGGAAGAGATGAGGGAGCAGGACGGACTGGGAGTTTGGAGTTGGTAGATGCAAACTGTTACATTTAGAATGGATAAACAACGAGGTCCTACTGTATGCCACAGGGAGCTGTATTCAGTCTCCTGGGATAAACCATAATGGAAAAGAATATAAGCAAAGAACTGTATGTGTATAACTGAGTTACTTTGGTCTACAGCAGAGATTGACACAACATTGTAAATCAGCTATACTTCACTTTTCTTAAAAATGTTTAAACTTTTGAAAAATTACTTTGTATATCAGCCAGAGTATCTTATAAACATGCTATAAACTTTTTAAAATAAACTAGTTGCCTAATTGTAGTTGCATTTTTTTTCAGAATTCATTGGAAAGTTGTAATCGAAGAATTCAACAAATGGAGTGCAAAAAAAACTTTTAAGTTTTAAAAATTTTTGATAAATTGCAGTCATTAAAAACAAAACTGGCAACAGCACTTTAAAATCATCTCCCAGATGCCAAACTATATTTTGCATATTCAAGACTAATTATAGACTTCTGAATTAGAAATACACGTTGAAATTTCAACTTCATTGAAGTATTTGTATTCTCTATTTTATGAAATCAAAAAGAATAGTATAAATAGAAAAATTTCACCAGCAGCAATCAAATAAAGAAAAGGCATAATCTAATGCGGTAAACTTCAAAATCTGCCCGTGATGGAAACAAAGTTATAGCGCAATAGCCAATGAAATAGTGGCTACTTAGAAGGTTACTAAGGCAAAGTGGGACCCAGAAATATCATGCTCAACCAAGGTGTCATTTTACTACAAAGATATTTTCAAATATAACAAGTTCAGGCAACGTTTCACTAACAAGCCTGTCAGAGGGGGAAAATTATTAAAAATTAATAAAACCCAGACATTTAAGAGATGAACCAACTGAGGAATAGAGAAAGCCAAAGTGAAATGACTGGTCACGAGGATTGAATCAAATATACAACTATTTGAGCAACTGAGAATTACAAGACAGAATGCCATTGTTACAAACCTAGATGATGGAAAGAATAACAAAGTACAGTGAAAGAAAATATAAAAAAGGGTGTGCTCAACCTTGTAAAAGTTTACCCAGTCTTTTGTATATGTATATACATGAAAGTTATTTTAAAGGCTCTTAAAACTTTTGGGGAGAAAATATCTTAGGGCTATATCCTGGTTTTAAGCAGTTCTTACTCAAACTTATCCCAAGAGGAGGGAGTAAATAGAGTTTTATTCAAGACATACCAGTCCTTTACCTTTTTTTTCATCCTGCAGAGATGATTTTTTTACTTGTTTGTTTTAAGTTATGTTTCTATTTCAGAATTTTATCTCCTTAGTTACAAACTCTTTATTCACAGGCAATTCAAACATTTAATAATTTAAAAGATTATACTGTGTGTTGACTCTTACGGGTCAGGTGCTCGTGATTTTAGGAGTTTTATGCATCAGCATCTCTGGAAGTGGGGCCAGCAGTTTGCGTTCTACCAGGCCCTTCAGTTGATTCTGATCCACAGTAAATATCAAGGTTGGTTGTAGGGCCCAAGATTTTGGGCCCTAGTTCCAGGTGATACTGATGGTGCTTCTCTGGGGACCGCACATTGAGAAACACTGCTAAGGGAAAGGCAAGTTCGAAAGAGACCCATCTGGAAGTAGCCCCACTAGGTCTTTGAGGAGCGGTGAGAAGGAATTGCTAAGTTCTGCAGAGCTTCCTGGAAGGATCCTGACCCGCTGGCTCCACCTGGCGGTCATCTCCTTATACACACTAGACAGGGCGTTGTAAATACTAACAGCTGACAATCACTGACTGCTCATTGTGTGCCAGGCAATGTCTGTTGATCTTTCTGTAGGTTCCTCACATGTTAACTTCTGAGATAGGTACTTCTCCCATTTTACAGATGAGAGAAGTAAAGCAATAATTTCCCAAAGTCGCACAGCTGGTAAGTGGCAGAGCCAAATGCAAGCTGACACCAGAGCCTGCACAAAAGCTCAGATTATTTTCTGTTCTATTACTGGAAGATGGCACTGGTTCTATGTAAAAGATTAGTCTCTTCTGTCTCAGTGATGTTTATTCCTTCATCTTCTAAAACGATTTAAAGCGGTTCGGTAAATTATAATACAGAGTAGAAAAGTTGCAAATGAAAATAGACTAACCAGAAGGGGAAAAAATCCAAACCTGAAGATGGGCAACTCATGTTTGTTGTGTGTTTATGTAAGCCAAAGACTTGGGCTCGATCTCAAGAGTAAATTACTGCCTGGTTCCTCATGTATAAACATTTGATAACCATGTTTCCTCATTGTCTTTAGTAGTTTTCAAGTATAGTTATAGTGTTCAAATGGGTGTGTCCTATATCAGTGTGTGTGTGTGTGTGTGTGTGTGTGTGTTCAGTTTGCTCAATCATATCTGACTCTTTGCAGTCCCATGGACTGTAGCCCACTAGGCTCTTCTGTCCATGGGATTTCCCAGGCAAGAATACTGGATTGGGTTGTCATTTCCTCCTCCAGGGAACCTTTTAGACCCAGGGATAGAACTCACATCTCTTGTGTCAGCAAGCAGATTGTTTACCACTGAGCCACCTGGGAAGCCCCATTCTATATCAATACCCTAAAACTAAATGAACAAAGAAAGTGATAGTCACTCAGTCGTGTCCGAATCTTTGCCACCCCATAGACTGTAGCCCACCAGGTTCCTCTCTCCGTGGGGTTTCTCCAGGCAAGAATACTGGAGTGGGTTGCCATTCCCTTCTCCAGGGATCTTCCGGACCCAGGTATCGAACCCAGGTCTCCTGCACTGCAGGCGAATTCTTTACCGTCTGAGCCACCATGACATTAAAACGTGACTTGGAACAAAAGATTTCCTGCCTAGTTTTAACAAAATACTACCCCATTACTTGTCTTCTAACAACCCACTCTTTCTTCTATTAGCAAGTGTTCATTCATTAGACTTTGCCCGATAACAGGATTTTTGTTTTGTTTTTAAATTTCCTGCCAACAAAAATTTGTATTCAGAATAGTAAAGACTATTTAAATTCTATTGTATTTCTATAGAATTAGGTGCTGTCTGAAATTAAAATAATTATTTAAATTTAGATGATGGTAGAAGTATAAGAAGTACAGAGTGAAAAGTATATTCAGAAAATGTGGAAGTTAAGATTGGGTGTATTACCTTAAGTTAATTTCTGAGAATAAAATGTAAAGTTGAGAAAGAAATTTAGATTTGATAATAAAACACTATATTTTGCTTTAGTGATGTCATTTGCTTGATTTTTGATTGTTTAACTTTTTCTCTAGTCTTAGGACTTCAGTGGATGTTCTTAACCTTTGGGGTTGCCATTAAAAATACAATGAAAAAAAAAAATGAAAAAAAAAAAAAATACAATGAAACCTATCGGTCACTTCTCTTAAAAACAAATAGATCTAAAAATAGATTTTATATATGATTGTGAAAAGAAAAATGAAAGTTATAGGATATAATTTTGTAAAAGGCTTTTCTAGGCATCCTAATATATTTCTTCTTGGATCCAGCAATTTTCTTTTCATGTAATATTTTTAAAGAGTTTAACTTTCTGGTTAATTTAAAATTCTGCTTAACTTATGTCACATTTTATTACACTTGAAAAACCACTTTTCAAGAACAGAATACAACAAATGCGCCGTCTATTTTTAGTGATTCTGAAAACCTTCAAGATCTTGTCATTCCTTAGAAACAATATTAGAAGCCTTAAATTTTATTTGGTATGCAAAAATAATCCTGCGTACTTCAGTTTTCTCATATTTAGGTTGTAAATGTTTGAACTTACTGTGATAGAATTTTCTCATTTTTGTATTTCAGAATTGCCATTACCTTCAGAAAGTGTCGATATTATTATTTCTGATATTCCATTTGGAAAAAAGTTTAAGTTAGGAAAAGGCATCAAAAGGACTGTGCAGGAGATGGAAAGGTAAGTTGTTAAGTGTCTTTCCAAAACCTTTGAGCCATGGGGCATTTAACCAAAATGTACTGTAGCTCTTCAGTTAAGATTTGATTACATTTTAGTAATTTCCTAGAGTTCTTATAGCTTAATTTTCTAAGGTTTCAAAACAGAAGTTTATATAGTTATAAACTTGATATAGTTATTCTGTATCATCATACTATAAATTTTATTCAGGAAAAGATAATAATTTTTCATTATAGCCAAAAATTTGAAAGTCTAAAATAATGACATATATTTCAGTCACTGAGCTAGTTAATTTACATATTTACTTCTAATTCTCCCCCCAGCCCTGCCTCCTCTGTGTTAATCCCCCACATTTTACAGGAGAGAAACCAGGACCCAGAAATATTATCCTTCTCAAGATCACAGAGCTACTGAGCTACTGAGAACTTACATACGAAACATTTAGTCATATAGAATGGATGCCTTCATTGTTGGTTTGAAATGAAAATGCAGAAGTGCTAGTCATGTAATGTTTCTAAGGTCAACCTCAGGGAATATAATGCAGTGGAGTGAAAGTGTTTCTGTGAGAGGTTCCAACAGTGAGACCTGAATATGAATTTTCCTGATCATTTCAGTTGATAAAGGAGAGAACCTAGAACACTCAGAGGGATGAAGGGACATGGATCAGGGGTCAGTTTGTATAAATTGTCTCAACTGAGTGTTTGATGGTGCAGGACGACATAGTACACGGTCAGGAGCCTGTGCGCAACCCTCTTCCGCAGTTACCTGACTTGTAACTCGGACACTTCCTGAGCTCCTGTATCCCCTTCTGCTTAATGGAGCATTCCCCTCGAGATTTTGCAATGCTGATTTCATATTAACATCATTTCAGGAGCTTCTGAAAAACACTGATACCCATTCTCCACTCCTCCTCACTGAGGCTTTGATTTAATCAGTCCAGGGTAGAGCCTGGGCATCCAGTATTTCTTAGTATCTCCCAAGGCGATTCTGTGGTGCCGCCAGGATTAATAACCACAGCCTTTGTGCCTAGCGAGGTAACTTACCAGTTGTACTATTAAGCTAGCCCATGGTGAGATACTACTGTCAGAGCATGTTACACTTAATAGGAAACTTTCCACCCAACCTGGAACTTTCCACTAGTGGTGGTGGCCTAGCCTACCTGATGGTCTAGTGCTGTGTGTTTTAAACATCTTCACAAGTCACTGGAGGGCAGTCCAATTGCCCTCCATTTCAATGTCCAAAGGACATTGAAAATGTCCTTTCATTGCTAGTAAAATTAGACCAGCCTGACTTTCTCTCGGTCAGTTTTGATTTTTATTCTAAGTAACTGAAAATGAAACTAATAGATATGACCACCCTCACATTGTTTCGGGAAATTTAAATATTTTCGCGAGAATCAGGAAGACATTCAAGATTTCCCATGTAATTCAGCTGCCTCCCAGAAAGCAAAATGGTACTGATGAACCTATTTGCAAGGAAGGAATGGAGATGAAAATGTAGAGAATGGACTTATGGACACTGTCACAGAGGGAGAGAGTAGGATAAATAGAAAAAGTAGTGACAACGTATATGCACTATCGTGTGTAACATGGATAGCTGGTGAGAAGATGCTCTGTGACACAGGGAGCCCTGTCTGGTGCTCTGTGGTGGGATGGGGAGGGATGGGATGGGGGAGAGGGGGGTAGCTCTAGAGGGAAAGGATGTATATATAATTACAGCTGATTTGAACTGTATGGTAGAAACCAACACAACATTGTAAAAATTAAAAAAGCAAAATTTTTAAAAATAAATAAAATTTAGAATAAAAAAAGTATGCTTTTGGACATAAGGAACATTCCTGGATCCTATGACCAAGCTTCCTTTGCCACATGCCCTCAGCCTTCATGGTTTGGCCTGTGACTTTTTCTGGTTTGAGGTTTTATACAGGCCATATATTGTAACACAATGGTGAAGAGCATAGTCTCTGGAGTCAGAATACTCAATAGTTCTTCTGTCATTTCTGTCATAGGCACATTGCTCAGTCACCCTGTGCCTCATCTTTAAATAATAGTACCTACTTGACAGCACTGGCCTGAGGAGTCAGTAGATTTAAAGCTCTTAGGACAGTGCTGATTTTCCAGGCCAGAATACTGGAGTGAATAGCTGTTCCCTTCTCCAGGGGATCTTCTCAAGCCAGGGATCAAACCCAGGTCTCCCACATTGCAGGTGGATTCTTTGCCAGCTGAGCCACAAGGGAAGCAAGGACAGTGCTAGGTGCCTAGAAAGCTCTCAGTAATTGTTAGCTCAGGCCTGATTTTTCAGTGTAGAACACTTCCAGTGCTTTTGAGAAATAGGTGGGGATATATATAAATATATCTAAAGTACATATAACTTTTTTCCCAATGATTTACCAGTAGTTTAGGCTCTAGATATAAAGTGGAAGGGAATGGAGGGCAATTATATTAAAAATAAGAAAAAATACAAAATAAACATGTTTATAATAGGCAATGGAAATATTTGGTCCTGAGTGTTACAGAGCACTGGATTCTTCAAGAAAGAACAGGCAATCAGAATTTTAACTTGTAGGACAGATGATTGCTCTGGTGGTGTGAGCACTGCACTCTCAGCTCAATTATTTCCTCCTTTAATTTACTTCAGCAATAACAGTTTCATGTATGCAGAGGAGAAATACAGAGAAGTATAATATTTGAGCTTTCTTCTCAACCAGATGAGCAAAATTAGAGAGTTAACTTGTTCGGCTTAAAGGAAGAAGTCACTAAATGCCCAGATTTGAGGTGGATTCATGGAAGAAGCATGATCTCAGTGAAATTTAGAAATTTGCAAAGAATGAAAAAGGAGACCACACCATGTTTTATACATGCAGATATTCAGCAAGTATTTCTTGGGTAATAATGAAGCAAAAAGCATGTTCAAAAAACAATGAATATACCAGACTGCTTGGAATTGAGATGAGTGGTAGAAGGTTAAGGCCTAATGCCATCCAAGTTCAAATAAGTTGGGTATTTGTGTCATCTACCCCTAGTCTTGCAGGTTCACATGTAAAAGAGAAATCTCTTTTATGTTTTTTGATACAGAGCTTCCCCAACTTATTGACCACATAATTCTAGTTGGTTTCTTTTTTATATATACAAGAAATAATCTCTCATACTATCCTAGTGTTTAGAGGAATACAGTTTGGGACATATTGCTTTATAATTTCTGAATAGCTTTCTTAGTAAGAAATTTATGTGTATATGAATGTGGAAAGATGCTTAGAAGGACATTTTATCAAAAATGGTCATCTCTGAGTAGATTCCGGGTGATTTTTACTTTCTTATTTTCTTCCATTATGTGAAATAAGTTACAATGAATTAATTGGTGAATGTCCTGTTAGACACCATTCCATGTACACATACACAAATAGATGTTTTCAATTTTATATTAATAGGATCATCCTTAATTTACCTCACTGTATAATCTGCTTTCTTTTTTCCACTCAGAAATATCTCATAAATCTTTCTGATCAGTTGTTATAATGTACATAATAATTTTCAGTGGTTGCCACAGTGGTTGCATTATATATATATATACCATTATGTAGCCTATAGAACTCAGGGATGGGTATGTAGGTAACGTCCACCATTTCATTTTAATAAAGAATAACATTCTGAGCCATCTTTGCACAAGCAGTTTTTCAAACTGACTATAATGATGAAGTTATTTAAAACCACAGTGCCTCTGTTTCTTCATCTGCAAAATGGATATGGCAACAGAATATACTTGAATTGCATTTGACACCATTCATTCCCGTCTTGAAACTCTGCTCCTCTGGCTTCCGTGATATCACCATAGTTCAGACCTTCTCCTTGGCTGTTTCATGGGCTCTTCCTTCTCCATCCTTCCTTGAATGTTAAGTCCCTGTTCCTTGACCCCTTTTCTCTCCTCTGTCTCTTCTTCCGGCCTAGGTGATCTCATGACCCATTGTTGCTTTGTGTTTGTTAAGCTCCTTTAGTTGTGTTGGACTCTTTGTGACCCCATGGATTGTAGCCCACCTGGCTCCTCTGTCCATGAGATTTCTCAGGCAAGTGTACTGGAGTGGGTTGCCATTTCCTCCTTCAGGGGATCTTTACCACCCAGGGATCGAACCTGCCTCTCATGTCTCCTGCATTGGCAGGTGGGTTCTTTGTCACTAGCACCACCTGGCTTTATCTACCATTTATTATGGGAAACTCAAATCTCCACCTTCAACCCTGGTCTCTCTGACAACCTCCAGGCCCTACGCCCGGCTGTCTGTTGGCCCCACGCTCAGCATGTTCCAGACAGAGCTCCTCCATCCCCTCATCCCGCCCGCTCTGGTTCCCCCTCCAGTGGACTACCTTCAGTACCTCCTCCTCTCCACAGCTTCCTGTCTTTGCTCCCTTCCTGCCTCGCGGATCCCTTGCTCCCGTCCCCCGGTCCCTCGGCCCAGCTCACTCCTGCTTGTCCGTCACACCCACTGTAGCTCTTCTCACCCACGCTGAGTGCCCAGGTCTGGGTCCCACCCGAGGTGTTTCCGGAGCCCCTCACACTCGCCTTGATAGTGGCGTTGGCCACACGTGCTCTGTAGCTCTTGCTTGCCTCCCTCTCCCACTGCTCAGTCATCTTTTTAGGAACTCGGGACTGTTTGCCATTATCCATCACTGTTTCCACATAAGTGCTGTGTAGACTTGGGTCAGACGATTGAGAAAGTGAGTCCTCCTCCACAGGCTGACATTTCCGGGTCTTCCCTGTTGCCTTTTCTTTGTATTTGTCCTCACTCCTTCCTGGGGACTTTGTTCTGCTGTTGTTCAGCCTGCTGCCTTTCATGTACTCAGATTCCTCAGGATCCTTTCATTTGCCTTTTCCTTTGTACAATCACTTATTAAACTGTGACTACAAATTACTTTGAGGCTTGCCTTTTAAATAGAGTAAAAATAGATAATTAAAGCAGATTTGTACTAGTGATTTCATAATTACTATAATGAATATGCATTATGGAAGATACTACCTAATTATCAAAATCCTCGCATTTAAATGGCTAAAATTAAATTTCAAATTAAGAACACCAAATATTTTAAACAAAGTGGGATTGTTTGTTGTCTACAAAGAAATACTCATACTAATTACCTTTTTTTTTTTTTTTTGGCCCAGAGTGCTTCGTGTTGGTGGGATCATCGTGCTGTTACTCAGCGAAGATCACCACAGGCACCTTAAGGGCGGTGAGGCGAGTAGCAGCCCTTTGGATTCCCAGGGCGGCCGCACAGAGGATCCTGGAGGCGAAGAGCGCTTGACTGGTGCAGAAAAAGCGGCTGGATCAGAGCCAGCGCCATCCTCATCCGCAGCCAGCAGCCAGGAGCGCTGGGACAGAATGCCACCGCTTGGCTCTTTGGTGCCAGTGGACTGCTACAGAGTGAGCCTTGGGAAAACAGACGCACTCATCTCCAAGTATAAGAAGTCGTACTCGCCTGGGCGATCGCGGGCTTGCTGCTTCTGAGTCCTTACATGTCAGCTGAACAGAGTAGAAAAGGCAGTCGTCTCAGGGATCTTAACAGTGCCAGAGGGTTCCAAGTCAACAGATTCCCCTAAAACAGGGTTGTGGCTCCTGGACACCTGTTCTTCCATAAGAACTTCCATCTAACACTCTGAAGAGTGTTTCTGACAGAGGATAATTAACAGATACTTGAACTAAAGGACTCTCAAACTTGCCCTTCTGTCAAAATGTGAACAGGTCTGCTCTGCCCACACTGTTTCTAAGCAGAAGCTTCAGCTTCAAAGCCAAGGTTTTCAGAGGCTCACCGTAAAGTGTATCTCAATCATCACAAATTTGATAATATCTTCACTGTCAGGTTTTTTGAAACATAGAAATTTTATTTTTTGATATCAACTTCTTTTGATATTTAACTTGATTTTTTTTGAACCTATAATTTTCTTCTCCATTTGAATGAAAAGAACTTTTATTGGCAGTACATTTTTTATGTCCCATATTATGTAAAGCATCAGTGGGAATAATAATATGAATTAAACCAATAGGCTCCAACATGATGGAAAGTAAAGTTTTGGTTTTTTCCTAAAAGCATTATCACTTCATTCCTATTTAAATTAAATGCATCCTTTGTGTTCACTTCTTAAAGAAACAGGAAGTTGATGAAAAATATGATTTTTTTTCCCATAGCCTAACATAGCTTCATGGCTGCTTTAGTACCATTTGAACAATGTTTCCATTTTGGGGAAAATTCTCACCTTGTGAATCCCACCTCTCCAAAATAGAAGCAAAAACTTGTTTTCTGCCCAGGGTGCAACGTGTAGCCTCAGCTCAGTTATCAAGGTCCACTGTCAGTGTGGGGCGAGTGGGGTACAGGTGATACGTGGGGTTTTTACCTGAGAGCACTTCATAGCAGGCCCAGTGGGACGGTAACCTGTTGTGTATTCATACAGTAAATATTCACTGCAAACCTACTATCTGCCAAGGCACTTTCTCAGCCCTTGGAGCTATCAGTAAACCAAGCAAATCCCTGCCCTCATAGGATTTAAATCTAGTGGGGGAGACAGATAAGAAATGATAGACATTTATTTACTAGGTTAAAAGGTAACCTAGCAAAGATAACCTAGATAAGTGGAGGGACCTTGCAGGGAGAAAATAAAGCAGAGTAGTGATGGGAACACAGGAGGATGGGGGCACATGTTTTGCATTCTTCTTACAACAGCTCCAGCTTCACTGAAAATGTGAGATTTGAGCAAATATTTAAAGGACATGGAAGAGTGTTCCAGGCATATGGAACAGCCATTGCAAAGGCCCTGTGGCGAGAGAGTGCCTGGTGTGTTTGAGGAACAGCAGAAAAGCACATGTGGCTGGAGGAGAGTGAGTAACGGGGGAGAATGAGAAGTTAAAGAGAAAGTGAGGGGCAGGTGAGGGTGGGAGGGGTTGGTGGGTGGGTTAAATCACATAGGACCTTGAAGACTACAGGAAGACTTTGACTCAACAGCAGTGTAGAGTTTTTAAAAAGTCACAATCTAACATACATTGTAGGCTCACTGTGACTACTGTATGGCACATCGATTGTAGGGAGGCAAGGGTGGAAGTAGAGAGGCCAGTTGGGAAGTTTTGCAATAATCCAGGCAAGAGAAGATGGTAGCTTGCCCCAGGATGGAGGCAGCATAGGTAGTAAGAAGCAGCTAGATTCTGGATGTATTTTGTAAGTAGAACCAGCAGGATCTGCTGATGGAGAAGACGCAGGAATGACCACAAGATTTTTGGCCAAGCACCTGGAACAGTGGAGTTTTCCAGAGAACTGTCCAGGGAACAACAACATGGGAAGAGCAGGCTTGGTATGAGATATCAGAAGTTCAGGTTAAGACTTGCTTGCTTTGAGATATATATTAAACATTCAAGTGGAGGAGCTGAGTAGGCAATTGAATAAATAATCTGCAGTTTAAGCTGAAGGTCTGTTCTGGAGATGGAAATTTGGGAATTTGCAGCATAAAGTTGCCATGAAACTGAATGGGGTCACCAAAGGATGGAGTGGAGGGAGGAAAGGAAGAGGAGCAGGGCTGAGCCCTGGGTTCCTTCAACAGAAGAGGGATCTGCAAGGGAGACAGAAGGAACAAGCCGTGAGGGAGGAGGGAAACAAGAGCAGTTGCCTGGAAGGCAGATAGAGTATGGTGGAGGGAGTGACCAACTACTGAATACCGCTAACCAGTCTAGAAAGAGGACTGGAAATTGACCATTGGATTTAACAATGAAGAGGTCATGTGGGACCTTGATAATGGGAGTTTTGGTGTTGTAGAGAAGGAGAAAAACCACACTGGATTGGGCTTCAGAGAAAACAGGAAAAGAACCAGAGGTAGTGTGTATAGGCAACTCCTTCAACTAGTTTTGCTGAAAAGAGAGCAAAAACTGGAGATAATAGTTGGTAGGGGACATGGTGTTGAAACAATGATTTTTTTTTTTAAGATGAGAGAAGTAGCAGCATTTTTTTTATGTTGATGAGACTGTTCCAAGAAAGGTAAAAAACTGATGAGCCAGGAAGAGGGGGCCAAATGGTAGAACGTCCTTGAATAAGGAGGTGGCATGAGTCCATACATAGAGGAATAAGCTTTCGATAAGAGCGTGAATGATTTCTCCATGGTTACAAGTGGGAAGAAACATACAGGCATGTCTGCTATAATATGATAAATGTGTTCCTGAACACTTTTTCAGTCCAAAATCCATGCACTAAAAATAACAATTTATGGAAAAATAGGGTTGGGGCAGACCATTCCAACCTATCCAACTTTGCGAACTGCACGCTAGCAAAAACTGACATAGTTGTTTTTTTTTAAGCCTTATATTTCATATAAATAAATCAGAAAATAAAGGACTCCACCTTCCCAAGAAAAGGGCAAAGACAGCCTGCTAGAATTTAGGAAAAGGAAGGATAGAAGCTGCTGAGTCACACCAACGGGTGGCCATTTCCTTCTCCAGGGGATGTTCCTAACCCAGGGATCAAATGCACATCTCCTGTGTCTCCTGCATTGCAGGCAGATTCTTTACCCACTGAGCCACCAGGGAAGCCCCCTCCAAGACAGAACCTGTGGCCAAACCACCACGACCAGGAAGGACCAGGAAGGACCAGGAAGGAGCGGCGTTACGTCAAGTACCTTATTCTGCAGCTCGTCCATTCAGCTCACCCCATTGGCGTCCTTCCCATTCGGCAGCTTTTATCTGGTGGAACAAAATATTAATGTGCTGGGGAAAAAAATCACTTGTGATCCAACCCAATTTCCATATTACAGTGACATCATCCCCCTACTTAGCAATAATATTTAATGCCTGTCACAGAAACACGCAGTGTAGGAGAACAGACTGTAAGTGGGAGCAGATGCTGGAAGGTGGGCGGGTGTGGTAATGAAAGACTGTGGAAGTCTTCCGACCACTTCCATTTTCTCAGTGAAAAAGCATGTGGTTATTTCCCCAGTTTCTGAGTCTGTGGTTGGAACAGCTTCCCTGTGCAGTCAAAGAATCCACACATTGAGTTCCAAACCAGGGGCTTGGGGTGTCTATTATTGAAGGACTAAGGTTACATACTCCCTAGGCTCTCCCTTCCTATCAAAATGACCAAACAGAAGCTACACTATGGGTCTGTAGGAACTGCAGATCTTGCTACCACCAAGAAGAATGAGGCACAGATGCTCGATGGCACAGATCCCATCACTTGGCATCTGAATGCAACCTGCGTCAGCTTTGGGTCTGCTGCTCTGACTCATTTACTTCTCCTGGAGGCCTGTGTAGGAGACAACTCTCTAGCTGGTCCAGGCACACTGGAAGCAGCTCTGCATTTTGCCCTTAGGACCCAGGAGAGTGAATGATGCCCAGACCGTCTGGGATCAGCCTGGATGCTGTGTGGAGTCTGCCACGGGTCCTAAAAGGGAAAGTGCAGCTGCAGCCTCTTGGCTTTTGGAGCAAAGCCAAGCTTTCTTACGCAAGTAGTTATTCTCCTTTTAGAAATAATTCCTGCTGCTAAGGGCTTGACCATAGGATTTTAGGTGACCATGTGCCCTAAACTATCCATCCCGAGATTCGATCCACCAAGCCAAGAGTTGAGAGGGCTCAGTCTGACAGCATGCCTTCATCAGAGGGCAGTGACATAGACCAGCGCTGAGTGTATGTGACCGACAGTCCTCATCTGGCGAGGCGCCTCCTGCCTGCCACTCCCCTCCCTCATCATCATGGTCCCACAGGGAATTCCCAATGAGCAGATCACCAAGGAGGAAAAAAATGCCAAATCTGGTTTGCAGATGGCTCTGCCAGTTTAGCTGTTGTCTGCTGGCATTTAACTCCCAGAGCATTTCAGCCCCACTTGGGGTCAAAGGATGATGGGGAAAGGAAACATTCCCAGGGAGTACCACCTGAAGTGGTCTGCAATGTCCACTTTAGGTAGAGATGGCCTGGGAGGAGGAGGATGCCCACCATGTCATGGGCAGTGACTACCAGTTTGAAAGAATGGTGAGCAACATGAAAGGAAGTGTGGGAAGAGGAATGTGGATGGACATCTCAGGATGGGCCCCCATATGGGAGAATCACTGGGTCTCAATCACTGGAATGGTCAAGAACTCCCACTGTGCATGAGGCTCTTAAGTGTGTGAGCAGCAGATTGCCTGGCCTATGCCTTCCCCATTTTTCACTCAACAGCCTCATGGACAAAGTGGGCATGGTTTCAGACACAGAGATGAGGCACTGGCCCAACAAGGACCTCTCACCAAGGCTGATTGCCTACTGCCCCTGCTGATGAATTATGAGCAGCAGTGACCAGCCCTAAGACTTCGATATAATGCCACATGGAGGAGGGGAATTAGAGTGGAGACCCTTCCCAGGTAGGAAGGGCAAGAATCTGTCCTCCCTAGACTAACTGCTCACTCTGGACTCCAACTCTCCAGACCAGGCAACGCCTTTCGTGGACCTTGTTTCCCTGCAACAATACTTCTCATCAGAGTTCATTTACAGTGCTGTGTGAGACACACCGCTACGAGATCTGTGAGACCAGTGTTCATTGAATTTCTAGTCTTGTACCATCTGCCCCCTCACCTGAAACAGAAGTCCTGATGGCAGGGTGGAGGGGCTACTCGACACTCAATGACTGAGCCAGCACAGAGCAGTCCTTGAGAGGCCGAGATACCTCCTGGCAGAATGCTATGTGCACTATGAACCAGAGACCAATAGATGGTGCTCTTTCTCCCGAAGTCAGAAAAAGGGACCCCGGCGGGGGGAGGGGGGGGTGGTGAAAGTGGAAGGCAAGCCTGTTACCATACCCCATTCTAAGCAGGCCCCATAATGGAATCCACTCTCTGGGAGGGTGTCAGCAGAAGGGTCTGGCCTCAGGAGTCAGAAGGCGCAGAGGGCAGCATTCAGGGCCCAAAAGCAATGGTACCGGCTGCGGTGTGGGTGCCCAGCAGAGGCTGCAGTGGGTCACTGTGACGGCAGTCCTGTCGTGGCAGCTGGATGATGCTTCTCGCTGTAGCCACACAAACTAATTTCCTGCCCTCCTGAACACCATAATATATATATATATTTTTAATGACATCTCTTCTGCTAAACTGCCTAGAGTAGATTCTGTCAGTTGCAGCTAGGAACCCTGTCCCACACACCTGCGTTACTGAAGCCCACTCCTATCCTCCGGGCACTGCCCTCTCCTTCTCTGTGGGGTGCTCCCATCTGTTCTGCATTTCTCGTTTTGCCAGGTGTGCATCTGTCCTTTTGCCACAGGTCTTAATTTTATATAATTTCCATCCTCCCACCCCTTCTACAAAATTACTTTTAATGTTTTGGCCTCTTAAAGACGTTGAACAATAATAGTCTTTTTCATTCTGTGCCTAAACCTTACTTGAATATTTAGAAGAGAAAAAAGAAACATGCAAAGTTGGACATCTTTGTGTGTGTAACCAAGATGCAGCAAATGGCAGGTAGAAAATGTGTTTCCTCATGGACTTGAATAACAGTTGGTGGACATCCTCAAAGGCAGTGGTTCTAACAATCTACATACTTGGCAGAATTAAATCATGGTTTCAGTGTCTGTTAAAACAGCTTTAATAATCAAATGCACAAAACGATACAGCTTTTTTAAATAAGTTTCCAAAATTTGAGGATATCTTTTAGTGGGAGTATTCTATAGTATTTTCCCTGACCCTTGGCACAGGGTGTGGCCCCCAAGAACAGTTAATATTACTTGAACGAAATTGAACTGGCTCCTGTTGGAAGGGAACAAATAGATGTGTGTGGATCTGAGGACAGTTAATTAAAGAGACACCCAGAAAGCCATGTGAGAGACAGACAGCTGTCTGGGGAGAGGCCTACTTTCTATATAACCTAGAAAACTAAACCTCTTCAGGGATTCTAAATATATTGATTTTTCAAGTGGAGCCGCTCACTTGGATATTGGGTAAATACAAGCGTTCAAGGAGCCATGCAAGAAAGCTTTGGGGCAAAAATTAGGTGAGATGAGGGGTCTTCACAGAAAAATCCTGGTAATAAAGAAATCTTGAGTATTTTCATGCATGTTATACAAACACTACACATTTTTACATAGTGTTTATAGCATTTTCAGTTCTCTTATTCTTTCACTCATTCATTTGCTCCTTCATTCATTGGACTGCCAAGCATCTCTTGAGTACCTGCTGTGTGTCAGGTTCTGGGACGCTCATTGGTGAAGTGAAAAGGTGGGCAAGGAGCAGGAAAACAGCAGCTAAAGGTCTCCACATATGACAGGGCTATCCCCAACCTCCGGACATAGAGGGACAAAATCACCCTCTGCAAGAGCTTGACAGAGAAAGATGGACAGAGTCCAGGACTGAGAGCAAAAAACAATGGATTTGTGGGGAGTTAAAAAAAATTGAACACATGCCTAGGTATGGCTAGCTTCATCTTTTAGTTACATCATCTTTTAATGACGTCTCTTCTGCTAAACTACCCAGAGTAGAATCTGTCAGTTGCAGCTGGGAACCCTGTTCTGCACTGAAGCCCACTCCTCTCCCCTGGGCACTGCCCTCTCACTCATATAAATGCTGAGAATTTATGATGCTCAAGAGATGCAAGAATTTGAAGTTATCATTTTGCATCCGACTGCCACAATCATTTAATACTGTCAGTTTTCATCAAGTTCCTTCAGCAAGTAACGGCCTTCTCAAATGTGTAATAAATGAGAACAATTATACCAGGTCCTCTCCTCTTACACATTCCTTCTCACCACTGAGTGGCTCTCCTCCTAGCTGCCCTTCTGTGGCTCCTGCCCTTGACATGTCTACACTATTTAGATTGAATTCACCTCGGAAGAGTGGGCATATTAACCATGTGTTCTGCCAGGGGCCCCCAAATGCCCAGTCCCGGACTCCGGGTATTAACACGATTCACTGGGCCTGAGGTTTTTTGGTCTTGTTTTTATGTAAGTCAGATAGTTCATCTTTCAGTGTCATATCTTTTTGCCTTTTCATACTGTTCATGGGGTTCTCAAGGCAAGAATACTGAAGTGGTTTGCCATTCCCTTCTCCAGTGGCCCATGGTTTGTCAGAACTCTCCACCATGACCCGTCCATCTTGGGTGGCCCTACACAGCATGGCTCATAGTTTCATTGAGTTAGAAAAGGCTGTGGTCCATGTGATCAATTAGATTAGTTTTCTGTGATTGTGGTTTTCATTCTGTCTGTCCTCTGACAGATAAGGATCAGAGGCTTATGGAAGCATTCTGTTGGGAGAGACTGACCCAGGGGTAAACTGGGTCTTGTTCTGATGGGTGGGGCCATGCTCAGTAAATCTTTTGTCCAATTTTCTGTTGATGGGTGGGACTATGTTCCCTCCCTGTTTGACCTGAGACCAAACTATGGTGGCCTAAAGGAAATCAGTCCTGAATATTCATTGAAAGGACTGATGCTAAAGCTGAAACTCCAATACTTTGGCCACTTGATGTGAAGAACTGACTCCTTGGAAAAGACCCTGATGCTGGGAAAGGTTGAAGGCGGGAGGAGAAGGAGACAACAGATGATGAGATGGTTGGATGGCATCACCGAGTCAACGGACATGAGTTTGAGCAAGTTCCAGGAATTGGTGATGGACAGGGAAGCCTGGTGTGTTGCAGTTCATGGGATCGTAAAGAGTCAGACATGACTGAGCAACTGAACTGAAGTCAGATAGTATGTATGACTCTCTTGCTCAAAGCCCTCCAGTGATTTTCCCATTTTCCTTAGAATAAAGACTAAGGTCTTGATCTGGCCCCTGGTACCCATCTAACTTCATCTCTGACACATCCTCTCTCATTCTGAGCCCTTGCCAACCCGGGAATGTGCAAAGTTCTGCCCCATCTCAGGCCTTTGGACTTGCTGGCCCTCTCCCTGGGCATCTCCCCTGATGCCTGCGCTGCTCAGGCTCTCAGTTGAGCAAGGCCATCCACGGCCTCCTTACCTAAGCCGGCCACCACCTCAGCCTTCACACCTAGTCTCAGAGCTCTTTTTCCATTTCTCTTTATATGTATGACATGCTTGTCTGTTGGCTGTCTCCCCACCAGTACAGTGGCAGGTCCTTGAAGGCAGTGGCCTTATTGGTTTGCTCAGTTTCTCTCCTGTCCTGAAGTCAGTCTCTGACACATACTAGGCACTCAATATAGATTTGGTAAATAAAAAGACCACATGAAGATTCCATTCCATGGTCATCTGCCAACCAAATAACAGAGCCAGAACGGCCTGGTGGACCAAGTTCCTGCTAGACCAAGTTCCCCCTCACCCTGAACAAATAAATACACTCCAAAAAAGGAAAAATGTTCAACTGTTATTCCCTGAAGGGAAATTCCCCCCACCTCCTTTCTTTTCCTTTGTGACATTAGAATGTATGGAATCACGCAGCGCAGAACCAGCTGCTCAATCGTTACTAGGTAAAAGCTTGACATTTTCTGTGACACCCTTCTTGATTATGTAGGCGTATCACAGCCCCACAGGCTGACTGCTTTTAAAAATAATAAAGTTGTACTAAATTTCACTTTAACCCATTGCATTCTTCACTCCTCTGGCTCCCCGCAGTCACTGGTATTTTTTTGGACAAGGTTGTGAAAAGTGGGTATCCATGCATCCGGCCCTGTCCAGCTCCACAAAACTCTTAGCCCCTTAATCCATCTCTCTCCAGCTCACCCTCATTACTCCCTCTTCACCTCAGTTCCCTTGAAAACCATTCCTTACTCCTATGAACAGTCTTTAAACTGTTACTTGATTTGGAAAATTCTTTAAGAACTGGCTCGTCCTTTGAATCAATACTGCATTAATCACTTGTGTTATCTCCCCCAGATTACCTTTCACACTTGGTTTAGTTTCCATCCCCCAGTCCACTTTATCTGAGAAATGTGTTGGCACAATAGTGATTTACTGTAGTCACAGCAGAGGCATATAAAGCAGACACAGATGCCCCATTGACATGTTTGCAGGAATACAGATACTTACTTTGTTCAACCTCAAAATCTACTTAGTTCTTCCATTTAGGGTGTTAGACGCCTCCCCAGAGACTGGCCGAGAGATCTTAGGTTAATACTCAGCCTCAGTCTCCTCTCTTGTCAACAGGGATGACGATGAGGGCCTCCGTGGACCTTCCAAGGCTGCCTGGAGGTTTGGTTTGGTTTGGTTTGGTTTGGTTTGATTTTGAACTCACCACTCAGTGATCAACCTCTCCAAGAGAAAACATAAAATGAAGTACTCTCCTTGATTCATTAAAAAAAAAAAAGAATCTGGAGGCTATCCTTTTTTGACTCAACATCAGATGGTTTTACTTTACTGTTTGTGTAATTGCCATGCTCTATTTTCAAAGTCAATTTGCATTCAACTTGGATAAATAAAAGTTTACAGAAGTATTCAAAGTATTTCAGGGGCTTCTCAAAAGTATGGTGATTGCCAACATCCCTGGAAATCATAATAAGCTCATGGACGTGTCTAGAGGCTCAGGAGAGGTGATTAGTTTTCAATACTGTACATCAAGACAATCACAAAACAAGGACTAAAATCCATGAGTCTCTGAGATCTGATACTATCTCTAACCATATAGCCTCCTTTCTGAGTAACTGCTCTCATTTAATAATTTTTTAAAAGCCAACAGGAATGCTTTCTCAGGACAAAAGAAGGCAGACCCACCCACTTAAATATTAATCTTTGAGCCACCCTGGTGACATGGGAATTTCTCAAAACGTTCAGTGGGGGAAGTGCCAAGAAGGTAATTAAAATTGCTGTCATACCTTTAGGCTGCTGAAGGTCACTCATGTAAGAAGAGGTTCTGTGCTTGTAAAAATAGGTCTGGCATTCTTTAGAGAATTACAAAGGTCAGTGTGTGCTCTGGTTTAGAAATGCAGTACCTTGATTAAAAACTGCAGAGCAATAACTTCCAAGGGGAACCATAAAAAAATGTGGGGGAGTATGAACGCATCTAGATGTATACAACTTTGAAAAATAAAATCAAATATAGTTAAAAGTGTACTGGCAGTGTTTGTCCTGGGGCTCAGGTAGGTGGTGTGGATGTCATGTGGAAAAGTGGAAAAAGTAATGACTTTGGAGTCAGCAGGCCAGAATCTAAACCTTGGCTCTGCTATTTGATACCTTAGAGAATGTGATTTAACCACAAGGAGCCTTAGTTTCTCCATTTAGAAAGGAGCTATAGAACCTAAAATGGACTGGAATGGGTGGATTTAACTCAGATGGCCATTATATCTATTACTGTGGGCAAGAATCCCATCTGGATTTAACTCAGATGGCCATTATATCTATTACTGTGGGCAAGAAATGGATTAGCCATCATAGTCAACAAAAGAGTCTGAAATGCAGTACTTGGATGCAATCTCAAAAACGACAGAATGATCTCCATTTGTTTCCAAGGCAAACCATTCAATATCACAGTAATCCAAGTCTATGCCCCGACCAGTAATGCCGAAGAAGCTGAAGTTGAACGGTTCTATGAAGACCTACAAGATCTTCTATAACTAACACCCAAAAGAGATGTCCTTTTCATCATAGGGGACTAGAATGCAAAAGTAGGAAGTCAAGAGATACCTGGAGTAACAGGCAAATTTGGCCTTGGAGTTCAAAACAAAGCTGGTCAAAGGCTAACAGAGTTTTGTGCCAAGAGAACACACTGGTCAAAGCAAACACCCTCTTCCAACAACACAAGACAAGACTCTACACATGGACATCACCAGATGATCAATACCCAAATCAGACTGATTACATTCTTTGCTGGAGAAGGAAATGGCAACCCACTCCAGTATTCTTACCTAGAGAAACCCGTGGACAGAGGAGCCTGGTGGGCTGCTGTCCATAGGGTCGCCCAGAGTCAGACACGACTGCAGTGACTTAGCAGCAGCAGCATATTCTTTGCAGCCAAAGATGGAGAAGCTCTATACAGTCAGCAAAAACAAGACCAAGAGCTGACTGTGGCTCAGATCATGCACTCTTTATTGGCAAATTCAGACTTAAATTGAAGAAAGTAGCGAAAACCACCAGACCATTCAGGTATGACCTAAATCAAATCCCTTATGATTATACAGTGGAAGTGAGAAATAGATTCAAGGGATTTGATCTGATAGACAGAGTGGCTGAAGAACTATGGATGGAGGTTTGTGACATTGTACAGGAGGCAGGGATCAGAACCATCCCCAAGAAAAAGAAATGCAAACAGGAAAAATGGTTGTCTGAGGAGGCCTTACAAATAGCTGAGAAAAGAAGAGAAGTGAAAGGCAAAGGAGAAAAGGAAAGATACTCCCATTTGAATTCAGAGTTCCAAAGAATAGTGAGGAGAAATAAGAAAGCCCTCCTCAGTGATCGATGCAAAGAAATAGAGGAAAACGATAGAATGGGAAAGACTAGAGATCTCTTCAAGAAAATTAGAGATGTCAAGGGAACATTTCATGCAAAGATGGGCACAATAAAGGGCAGAAATGGTATGGACCTAACAGAAGCAGAAGATATTATGAAGAGGTGGCATGAACACACAGAAGAACTATACAAAAAAGATCATGACCCAGATAACCACGATGGTGTGATCACTCACCTAGAGCCAGACATCCTGGAATTCAAAGTCAAGTGGGCCTTAGGAAGCATCACTACAAACAAAGCTAGTGGAGGTTATGGACTTCAACTTTCAAATCCTAAAAGATGATGCTGTGAAAGTGCTGCACTCAATATGCCAGCAAATTTGGAAAACTCAGCAGTGGCCACAGGACTGGAAAAGGTCAGTTTTCATTCCAATCCCAAAGAAAGACAATGCCAAAGAATGCTCAAACTACTGCACAATTGCACTCATCTCACAAGCTAGTAAAGTAATGCTCAAAATTCTCCAAGCCAGGTTTCAACAGTATGTGAATCGTGAACTTCCAGATGTTCAAGTTGGATTTAGAAAAGGCAGAGGAATCGGAGATCAAATTGCCAACATCTGTTGGATCATCAAAAAAGCAAGAGAATTCCAGAAAAACATCTACTTCTGCTTCACTGACTATGCCAAAGCCTTTGACTGTGTGGATCATGACAAACTGAAAAATTCCTCAAGAGATGGGAAAACCAGACCACCTGACCTGCCTCCTGAGAAATCTGAATGCATGTCAAAAAGCAACAGTTAGAACTGGACATGGAACAACAGACTGGTTCCAAATCAGGAAAGGAGTATGTCAAGGCTGCAAATGTCACCCCGCTTATTTAACTTATATGTCAGAGTACATCATGAGAAATGCTGGGCTGGATGAAGCACAAGCTGGAATCAAGATTGCTGGGAGAAATATCAATAACCTCTGATATGCATGTGACCCCACCCTTATGGCAGAAAGTGAAGAACTTATGAAACTAATGAAAGTAAAAGAGGAGAGTGAAAAAGTTGCTTAAAACTCAACATTCAGAAAACTAAGATCATAGTATCTGATCCCATCACTTCATGGCAAATAGATGGGGAAACAATGGAAACAGTGACAGACTTTATTTTTGGGGCTCCAAAATCACTGCAGATGGTGATTGCAGCCATGAAATTAAAAGACGCTTGCTCCTTGGAAGAAAAGCTATGACAAACCCAGACAGCATATTAAAAAGCAGAGACATTACTTTGCCAACAAAGGTTTGTCTAGTCAAAGCTATGGTTTTTCCAGTAGTCATGTATGGATGTGAGAGTTGGACTGTAAAGAAAGCTGAGCGCTGAAGAATTGCTGCTTTTGAACTGTGGTGTTGGAGAAGACTCTTGAGAGTCCCTTGGACTGCAAGGAGATCCAACCAGTCCATCCTAAAGGAAATCAGTCCTGAATATTCATTGGAAGGACTGACGTTGAAGCTGAAACTCCAATACTTTGGCCACTTGATGTGAAGAGTTGACTCATTGTAAAAGACCCTGATGCTGGGAAAGACTGAAGTCAGGAGGAGAAGGGGACAACAGATGATGAGATGGCTGAATGGCATCACCGACTCAATGGACATGAGTTTGAGCAAGCTCCGGGAGTTGGTGATGGACAGGGAAGCCTGGCATGCCTCAGTCCATCGGGTCACAAAGAGTTGGACATGACTGAGCAACTGAACTGAACTGAATGTTTATAAGGAACATGGCCTGGAACAGTCCCTAAGAAAACTCAATCCATCCCTTCAGCATCTAATCAATGTCAAGAGACAGAACTGGAGAGGACTTAAAAATCAGAGCTTTCTTTTCCACTTCTCATTTATATCTAACATTTACAAGAATGAAGGAGACCTGGAAATTGACAGGAATAAAACTCCAGCACCAGCCTCTTAAATTCAAGTACTTTGAAAATGGGAAGTGTTTTTCTTTGAGCACCCAAGAGAGTCCAGAACTAACAAATGGAAACCAGGGCTTAGGGAGAGATGAGAAAACCTCAACAATTGATGCAGCTGTCTGGGTCCCTTTTGCAGCCCAATGCTTAACAGCTTCCACCGGTGTGGTGAGCTGTGATGTGTTTCATGTGTGGGGAATGAGTCTGAAGCCCACTGATGCCACAGCCAGTGAAGTTAGGTTCCAGCATGGCCCAATTCCCGAAGCAAGTATTGAGGTCTCATCACGGTCAACTTGATTGACAGGCAAAGCCAGGAGGATAAAAATAAATGGTGTTTTATAATTCAAGAACTAAACATCCAGAGCCTGACATCTGTCTATGATTTTTGAGGGATCTCTTGTGTTCTGGGGGCACTGTCAGTGGGGTCCCAGGCCCTCCTTGCCAGGATCTAGTGGAGCCTTCATGAACCCCTGCTCCAGCAAAGCTTCCATGCACTTTCCAGAATTCCCAGAGGATGTCATTCCACATCTATGCAGTATTGAGGGGATTTACCTCTAGGGGCCTGTGTAGATTTAGAATGTTTCCTAAATAGCTTGAGAGTACAGTTCTCTATACTCACAACCCACGCTCTCAAAGTGGTGGCATCATCCAAGACTTGGCCATCCAGAACGAGCAGATGATGGGGTAGTGGTCTGTGCATTTGGTGAATGTCAGTAATGCCAGCCCTCAGACATGATGGAGACTTGATGAAAGCAGGCCAGTAGTCTGTCAGGTAGAATTTAAGCTGGGGTGGCGAGGGCGTGACATCTGCCTTCCCCATTCACTTACAATCACTACATCCTTTCCTCTCTTGCTGGACTGTAATCTTCCCAATCACCAGTAATTGATGAAGTTCACACTCAGACTGAATCCTATTTGCCAACACTGGTATAGCAGCTTCTGGAGAACAACTATAAACCAAAGAGGACGAGGCTAGCCATTGGATCAATTAGAGAGAAGGCACGTTGCAGTCACTAGAACACATTGTCAACTACAGCTTTTCAATCCTGGGCTCCACTCAGTTAAGGATTTATCTTAACCCAGGTGCCATCCTAGGTGACACTGTGTTTGCCATAAAACTTTGTATTTTTTTTTTTCAAATTACTATATGACTTTTTTATATAAGAACCATCATTTCCTTAGTAAATAACCTATTTTCTTGGGCTCCAAAATTGCTGTGGATGGTGACTGCAGCCACAAAATTAAAAGATGCATGCTCCTTGGAAGAAAGGCTATGACAATCCTAGACAGTGTATTAAAAAGCAGAGACATCACTTTGCCGACAAAGGTTCATAATAGTCTAAGCTATGGTTTTTCCAGTAGTCATGTACGGATGTGTGAGTTGGACCATAAAGAAGGCTGAGTGCCAAAGAATTGATGCTTTTGAACTGTGGTGCTAGAGAAGACTCTTCAGAGTCCTTTGGACAGTAAGGAGATCAAACCAGTCAATCCTAAAGGAAATCAACCCTGAATATTCATTGGAAGCGCTGAAGCTGAAGCTCCAATACTTTGGCCACCTGAGGTGAAGAGCTGACTCACTGGAAAAGACCCTGATGCTGGGAAAGATTGAGGGCAAGAGGAGAAGGGGATAACAGAGAATGAGATGGTTGGATGGCATCACTGACTCATTGGACATAGTTTGAGCAAACTCCGGGAGATAGTGAAGGATGGGGAAGCCTGGTGTGCTGCAGTTCATGGGGTCACAAAGAGTCAGACACAACTTAGCAACTGAACAACCAAAAATTACTTAGTTGTCATCCTTGATCATGTCCCCTCTTTTCCCCCTCTCCATCTACCTTACCAGTGTGCCTTGGCAATTCCATCTACAAAGTATATCTCCCCACTTCTATCTTCCTCATCATATTCGTACCCACCATCACATCTCCAGGGCTCCAGCAACAACCCCCCTTCTCAGTGGGCTTCTCCACTTCGAGTCTTGCCTCCTTCCAATCCATTCTCCATCCAGCAACAACACTGACATCGTGAAACAGAAATCAGATCCCATTGTTGTCCTTCATTAAAGACTTGCATTGCTTTTCAAGGCCAGAATAAAACCTAGTCTCCTTATGGTGACCAGGAAGGCCCTGCCCATCTTGGAAGTCTCGCCCACACCACTGCCCCTTGCTCTCACTCTTCCAGTCAATGGTCCTCCATTTCTTGCCTGCAGACAGACCCTGACAAAAGTCCATGTGTAGCCCAAGGCCTGGCACATAGCAGACAGTATTCTACAGTACAGTACATGCTGACAGAGGAAAAAATAGGAAATAAGACAGAAAAGTATCTTATTTTATGGCCAACCAATTTGTTTTCCTCTTACAGATGCTATAAGAAGACATATTCTATTAGGTTTTGGAACAATTAGAAATCTTGCTTTTGAAGGATGGCAAAATATAGGTTGCATATAAAGAGGAAATATACTGGATAGCCATATTCCCAGTACGCAGTGGGGTGACCTGAGCATCTTCAGGCATTTGTGGTTGTCCTATATACAGCAAGGAGAACTTCCAGTCAAACAACAGGGCCCCAGGGAAATTCAAATAATGCAATTTAAAAGGGTTATTGGTCCATATAGCTATTTACATTCAAAGGAAATCATTTTTGAAGCATTCCTTTCAGCATTCCAATTAGAGATTTGAAACGTATCAGCACATAAATGGACAAACTTTAAAATGAGGTGTAGAACTATACTGAGGTTACTAATGTAGTACTGCTTGAACCATCAAATAAATGTCCCATGGTACTTAGTTCATAACACATTTCAAGTTATATCTGGGCTAGTTTAGGTTAATAGTCTTTTAATTATTCTAATGAGACTTCCTTGCTTGCCAAGCTATATTCTCATTCCATTTAGCCTATTATACCACTGTTTATTTTTTATGGGTTCCCTAAAATTGGTGCTAACAGAGTCAATTCTGTCCAGGGAAGAGGAGAGTTTGTTTTTATGACTGAACTCATACATTTATTCCACAAAGGTTTATAAGCACCTGTTGAGTTCCAGAGCTAAACACTGGAGACAAAACTCAAACAAGACACAGTTTACACCTTGCAAGAGTCTATCATCCAGTTAGGCTGGGAAGTCTTCAAGAGGCAAACTCATCCCCCCCCCCAAAAAAAAATTAATAATGTACTTTTCATGTTACTGAGGATAGATTCAAATAAGAATGATATGAAGTGAAGTACATAGCCAATGAAAACATAATTCAAAAGAAACTTACTTAATAACTGGATTGAATTACTTTAATCCTGGATTTATGGAATCATGTGGGGCCTGAAGGGACTTCCTAGGTGGTGCTAGTGGTAAAGAACCCACCAGCCAATGCAGGAGATCCAAGAGATACAGGCTTGATTCCTGGGTCGGGAAGATCCCCTGGAGGAGAAAATGGCAACCCACTCCAGTATTCTCATCTAGAGAATCCCATAGACAGAGGAACGTGGCAAGTTACAGTATATAGTGTTGAAGTTACAGTATACGGTATAAGAGTTGTGTATGACTGAAGTGACTTAGCATGAACATGGGGCTCGAAAGGGTAACAGATTTTTTGTTTGTACTTTAGTGCATTTTACTAGAAAAAGCTTCACAGGGGCAATAATTTTGGTCTGTTTTGCTTCATTGGTGCTCCCCAAGTGCCTAGAAAACCACTTAGAATTCAACAAATATTTGAAGTGTACCAGGACTCTTGCTTATTAAGGGTCCATGGTGCTTCAAAGAAGGAGGGGATAGGGTTTCCTCTGAGTGGGCAGCAATGTTCTAACATTGCAAATAAACCAAAAATGATACTGATAAAAGGAGGGGCCCATGGGGCCTATGATTATCTCATCAAGGCTTTGGGTAGAGCTCTCTTTTTTGGTAAATGTTATCTATATATGGCAGATGGACTTGAATCTTAGTCTACAATCTTGGGTGTTCTGTAAATTTATTTACTTTTTATTCAAAGCCCTTCCTTGCAGGTTTAGGGGGTATTTGCCCTCAGTCATTACTGGGGACACACGCAAACTGTACCAACATCCCCAGACCTTCCAAGGGTCAGACTGGCCACCACGGAGAAGTCCATTATTCCAAGGATTGGTCCCTCCCAGCCCATTGAGTCTGTTGCTCTGAAACCATGGTTGGGGCATGAGAGCCATTATACTAAGGGCCCCAATATTTCTGGACACCCACACAGCCATCCTTCCCAAGGTCCTGATAACCTCAAGAAATTCATGTGCTTCTGCTTAGTCACTCAGTTGTGTCTGACTCTTTGTGACCCTCTGGACTATATTCCACCAGGCTCCTCCATCCATGGGAATTTTCAGGCAAGAATACTGGAGCGGGTTGCCATTTCCTTCTCCAGGGGATCTTCCCGACCCCGGGATCAAACCTGGTCTTCTGCATTGCAGGTGGATTCTTTCACAGAGCCATTGGTGAAATCCTTCCAAGAAATGCACAGACCCAGCTAATCACAGGCCTGCCACCCTTTTCTCTCTCCAGTCTCCGGGATGCCCTTGAGCACTTCTCGCCCACAAAGTCAGTCCTCTGGTCTGTCCTCCCTTCTGGACTTCTGCATCCCCTCTTCAAGGAGACAGCTACCTCTGCCTTCTGGTCTGCAAAAATACCCGAGGCAAAGAAAGAAAAAAATACACACACACACACACACACAGCCTAGCTACAGGCATGCAACTCCAAGTGGGAGAGAGAGAACATGAGAACAACAAATTATCTCAATTAATTCTTCTGCCCATGCAGTACTGTGTGGCCATTTCAATCACTCCTCATTTGTAAGACAATTAAGAAAACACCTCTATGAGAAGCCTAAGGACTGGAAGCCAAATGCCCGTCTTTGGCAACATTTACTCACACTCTGAGACAGTAAATAGAAAGCAAGAAACCTTGCTCTGAGCTCACTTTGGCTGAAAGGCAGGGAAGCTCTGTTCTTGCCAACACACGTTTGAATCCTAAGTGTACTCCCCTGGCTTCTGGGCAAATCTTTCTAGTATGTGAACCCTTCAACCTTCTGTCACTCTGAGGCTCTCTTCCACTCACACCTCAAGCCCCTGGGAAGCCTCTCAGAAACTTCAAAAATCACTTACTCAGACGCTGCTCTGGTGGTTGGAATATAAATGCTCAAGAGTCCTGACATCTTCTATGGAGCTCTTTAAAGAAAACTTCAAAGAAACAGCTCTCCGGCTTTGAAAATTTCCCACATAAGTAATAAATGAAAATAATTGTCCCTTTCTATACATGTCTGATCTCATCCAGAGGGATGGGTTTATTAAATGGGCCTAAGAGATTGTCGGGGAATATAGCCATGGGCCTCAGCAAGATCTTATGAGGTCACCCGGATCATCTAATGTCTTCTGAAAGGCTCACATGACAATATGTGGACACCATCACTTGGAAATCAAGTTTGATTTTGGGGCAGGGGTAGGTAGATTATCACTGTCCTTTTACAATCACCAAATCAGGTTTTATCATGAAGAGAGAAAAATTTTTTTATAAAATTAAAATCTGAAACACTGTTGTATTTCTGGTATAACATCTTTTCTCTTTTATAGACCATCTTTCTCACATGTTGTGTGTAGAATACCAGATAATGCCAAAGTTAAAAGGAAAAGCATAGAAGTTAGCTAGTAAACCCACCCTTCCATTTAGGGCTTTCCAGGTGGCACAGTGGTAAGGAATCTGCCTGCCAATGCAGAAGACACAGGAGATGCTGGTTCAATCCCTAGTTGGGGATGATCCCCAGGAGGAGGAAATGGCGACCTGCTCCAGCACTCGTTGGGAAAACTGCATGGACAGAGGAGCCTGGTGGGCTATAGTCCATGGTGTCATAAAGAGTAGGACACGGCTTAGGAAATGAACATACACACTCTTCCATTTAAAAGATAAGGAAATGCCATGGAAGACTTTTAATTTTGTCCTATACCCACACATTAAAAAAAAAAAAATGAAGCAAATGCTCTGAGTCTGCCCTTCAGCTTCATTATCAGTAAAATGGAATAAAAGTACCTACCTGGATGATCAGGCCACTCAAGATAGTTCTTCTCTTGCTCTCAGCACATCCTCTGCTTGATCCATCCCTGCTTTACCTACACCCTGCTACTGCTGCTGCTAAGTCACTTCAGTCGTGTCCGACTCTGTGTGACCCCATTGATGGCAGCCCACCAGGCTCCCCCGTCCCTGGGATTCTCCAGGCAAGAACACTGGAGTGGGTTGCCATTTCCTTCTCCAGTGCATGAAAGTGAAAAGTGAAAGTGAAGTCGCTCAGTCATGTCTGACTCTTAGCGACCCCATGGACTGCAGCCTACCAGGCTCCTCTGTCCGTGGGATTTTCCAGGCAAGAGTACTGGAGTGGGGCACCATTGCCTTCTCTGTACCTACACCCTACTCAAGGGAATATGCTTGCCCCCTGCCCCTTAGGCCAGAATGGCTCCGCCTGCTAGTTTATTAAAGGAAAACATACGCCCTCATGACAGTTGTTAACCTGCGGGGCGGGGGCTATGAGGGAACGTGTCTCAGCTTCTTGTTTCCCTGGTAACTAATGAGCCAACCCGACATCAATTCCCTTAGAAATGGTAGCCTCCTTCTCCCCCAGGTAGCGAAGACCACTGCCATAGCCTGCCTACCATCTACTGAGGGGTATTGCTCTAGGACCTTTTTGCTTCAAGTGTGTAAGATTTCATGTCCAATAAACTGTTGATGTCTCTCTGTCACTGTCTCTGGGCTCTTTCTTCCATCTTGAGGCTGGTCATCCACAAGGCTTGTAGGATGCTGCCTAGCACTACCTGATAGAACTTTTGAGAGCATTTGAATGAAATTATACCTGGAAAAAAAATAGTCCAGTTATTGGCACACAGTACGTGCTAAATAAATGTTAGCTATTAAGGAAATAACCATAGCTCTGACCCAGTACAGTGACTATCACAGCTGCACGTCATACCTGAGGTGTTTCTTTTCCAAAAATATTCAAGCTGAGGCCCAGCTGCAGACATTCTATGGTAATTGGTCTGAGACAGGACCCAGTTTAGGTACAAGTGAAGATGATTAAGAAGGTGATTCTGATGTGCAGCCAAGGTTGAAACCCATTGGCTTAGGAGGTCCAAGGATAAGGCCAGAAACTGTAAATTCTTATCACTGGCTAAATACCAGGCAGACGCAAAGAGAGAGGAAGAGGGGGAGAAGAAAACTCAAAATACTTCAGTAAGGTTTTAAAAGAAGCTTGAAAAATGATATCTTTTGTAAATAGCATGTGTGTGGGAGCCACAAAGGATAAATAAAAATGACCAACCTCACTGAAATGATTCTCACCTGTCCAAATGGCTAGGGAGACTTACTGCCATGGCTGAAAGATAGAAAAACACACCCAGATTAACAAGGAGGCAGTCATTTAATGCAGAGATCTGGTTAACATAAAGGGACAGGTTGAACAACAGATAGGACTTCAAACAATACTGCATAGTATTACAGGGTAACTCTTCCACGGTTGGTCTGTTTCTCTTATGATTTTGATTCCAGTACAAAGATGGAGAAGAGACTTCAATTAAAAATAAATAAGGCAACAGAAGAATCTTCCTGTGACAAAAAACATCAACAAATAATGCACAAATATTTGGAGCTGACACAAGACACCATTAGGACAAGTTCTGAAGGTGCGGCATTAAAATTTAACAAGCATGGTACAACAACAAGAAAATTATACTCGCTTTGTTATGAATCCTTTTGCAAATAGAAATGACTCTCGGGTAATTGTTACATACAAACTTTCTGAAGTAAGTGGCAATCGTACAAATTTTTCCATTGCAGTTTCCTCTCTTTCTAAACTGAGAAATGTTCCATGGCACTGTTCCCTACTCCTCACAGTCAAAGCATAAATAGTCATTAAAGCACTTGAATCCACAGTAGTCTTGTCCTTAGAAAAGTATGGAGGTTTTGCATGATTTGATATCAGTCATCCACAAGGGGCTGGCAGGCAACAGACTGGAATGTCAAAGACGGTGTTTGTGCTTGGGATCCTGACTCAAACTCCGCTCCGTCCCCTTCAAGAGTTGTCCGCACTGTGGACGGGGCCACCAAGGAGTGAACTTGAGTGTGGACAGTCATACAGTGGAGTCCCTGCCAGACTTTAGATGTGCAATCTTGGTCCGGCTGATAAATGGGTAAGCAATGCAGAGACCTCCAGCTGCCACAATAAAGCCTAAACTGCACCAGGCACAAAAGATAGACCAGCTGTAGCCGTGTTCCACATCATCAGGCAGGCTATAAATTAGCTTCGGGAGCCGGTTCAAATCATAGGAGATGCTGGCAGCGTAAGTGCAGAGGGAAATGGTGCAAAATATTCCTATAAATAATACAAAGAGAGCAGAGTGATCCGTTACAGTTTTGCCGGCTACAGGCAAATGCCAGACAGGCCTTTGTGAACATCAGATCAACAGATGAGATGATGAGTCCAAATTAATAAAAGAACCACAATTCTTTCACTTGAATTACTTCATTCAACAAACATTGGCAAAACCTTTATGTGCCAGACTGTATGCTAGGTTCTGGAGACACAGGAGTGAAAAAGACAGATAGGGGAGAATTCTGGTAACTTGAATTATTCAGAATTATCTAAATTACACAGTATGTATATATGAATTTTTTTTACTCTTAAAAACTTAGAAATTTTGATTATTTTTAAGGAAAAAATCTTCTATAATCACTCAACCCTAATACAAACAATTTTACTTTCCTTTGTATTATTTTTATTTATTTTATTTTTGGCTGCACTGGATTTTCTTTGCTGTGTGCAAGCTTTCTCTCATTGCAGTGAGCAAGGGCCACTCCCTAGGTGTGGTGCTCGGGCTCTAGGGTGCCAGGTTGGTAGATGTGGTGCTCGGGTTTAGTGGCTCCAAGGAATGTGGGATCTTCCTGGACCAGGGACTGAACCTGTGTCCCCTGCATTGGCAGGCAGATTCTTAACCACTGGACCATCAAGAAAGTCCCAAGTCTCATGTCCCTCTGTTCTATACCTAAGTTGACGCATTTTTAGAGAGCTGCAATCATACCAAGTCTTTCTTTTTCAATTAACATTATCCTTGAAATTTATCCAGTTGTCTGTGAATAATATCTTAAATTAATTTTTACAAGTTTCTTTTAAGGCACAGAGCTTGGCACGTTCTAGGGCCTCAAAAATCTTTTTTTTTTTTTTAATGAATGGATAAAAAAATTTTAAATAATGTAAATTAAATCCGAGAAGCTGGAGTTGATGTAAAATAGCTGACATCATATATAGGAGATCTATAATTCAACCACTCAGAATGCAGGTAATTTGGGTGGCCTAAGGAAAACGAACAATTTAACTTCTTCATGTCAACACGTTATATACAATTGTCCTTTCAGAACACTAAAATCAGCATTCTGATAAAAATGCTGCAAAAGCCCAAAAGACAGGATTCTTAGTACTCAAGGATGTAGATGCTTCTATTTTACCACAGTGGACTCCTAAGGACGCTCCTTTCCGGTAGGCATGGGGTTGCAATAAGGCAGTTGCTGAGCTGAAGGTGGGTAATAAATACAAAAACCCTGTCAAGTATAAGAATGTTTCGTTCTGTTCTGAGTCCTACACATCTCTTTTTAGTATTTTGGTTTATCCCCGTGTACAAAGGAGGTTATATCCATTTGCTGGAAAATTGCTTTGGTAACCTTAGGGATCTCTGCAGCATCTCCGTAGGATTCGGAGACAGGTTTGGAACTGTAAAGAGAAGGTGAAAAGTAACAGATCCCCACATCCCTTTTTAATAGAGCTTTGGGGATCAGAAACACCAGAAGAAAACAAACTCAGAACAGGCACCAACAGGGAGGAAATAAAGATCACCTTAATGCCTCCTTTTTCCCCTTTAATGACATTTTTAAGTGCTAGAATGTGCCTGCACTTAAATCGCATAAGGACACATTGCCTGAATCCTTTTCCAAATGTGCATTTAGAAATGCTTTAAATTAAAAGGACACTTGATCTGAGGTGATTTAATATCTCCTACTCTTGGCATAATTCTATTTTTAGACTCTAAAACGATTATGTTTTATAAAATCTTGTTTTCTGACTTCTTGCTCCAAATTATTATGGTAAACACATTGCTTTTTGCGTTCACTAAAGAAAGATCATGATGGAAATAAGTCTTTCATAAAGGATTGGTCCAATTAAAAACAGACTACTACTCTGCTTTTTTCAAACCATATAAAGAGCAAATGTTCTTGCATCTACATGAATGTTTTCACTGGCAGCAAAACAAAGACAATGTTTTATACGTAACAAGGTCTGTCTAATGAGTGCTGGTAATAGGACAATAGGCAGAAGAATTGGATCTCTAGAGTATCAACAGGTAAAATATTAAAAATAGAACAGTAACCTTCTCACAGGAGAACAAACTCTAATCTGCATTTATCTGTCTGCACACAGCAGAGTGCTTGAAAGTGAAGCTTTTTACGAGTAACAAATTTTTAATGACCTCAGAAAGTATGAGTTCAAACTAAGACTCTTAAGCATCCTTTGATGTCCAAATGCACTGGGCTGGGATGAAGGTAATATGTATTCTGGTCCCCAGCTCTACTACTAATCACTGTGTGACCCTGAAATTACCTAACCTCTCTGAGTTTCATCTAGGAAAAAAAATGGGGGCTTGGTTCCTGAAGTCCCTCGCTGTGTCAATTTTCAGGGACTCTACTATTCCACAATATAGCATAGAGCCAGGTCATTTCCCAAAATTTCCTAGTGAATCTCGTACTCAATATTATACAGCTAAATAAGAAATTGAATGAGTCATGAATTTTTCTTTCTGCACATACTCCTTTTGATTTTATACTAAACTTATATTTTATTAGCATCTCTCCCCTGCCATCACCCAAAACTGCTTTGAGTGAAATGAACTTTTTTCCCCCTGGGTTTCTCCTCATTTTATTATATAAACAATGATCATACAACAATTAGAAATAATATACATAATACAATATAGTGATGGTTTTTGCCATACATTGACATGAATCAGCCACGGGTGTACCTGTGTCCCCCACCCCCCATCCTGAACCCCCCTCCCACCTCCCTCCTCATCCCATCCCTCTGGGTTGTCCCAGTGCACCAGCTTTAAGAGCCCTGCTTCATGCATCGAAACTTGGGCTGGTCATTTATTGAGTGAAATGAATTTTAGCATAACAACACCAGCTCATACTGAATAGAAAAAGATTATAACCTGAGGATTTAAACTCTCTCTGCCCTGAGTGTCATGCCCAGGGGACTTTGTTTGTGTTTACCTCATGGACACTGTGAATGATATCACTAATACAAGGTTTTGTTTTGTTTTGTTTTGTTTTTTTCACCAAGTTGCCAGAGAGCTGAAACTCCCCTAAAAGGTACATTTGTACCCACGCCCCACACCCAGGAGCAAAAACTGGCAAATTCATGGCATGCTTTTCGGCTACTGACCTCACCCTTGGATCCATCTTGCCTCGCAGACTTGATTGCTCCTTTGTCTTATTTGTATTCCTTATTTTTATTTATCTTATCTTGAAATATACACATTTCTGTGCCACTTAAGTTCTTCCTGGAATAGGGCATCACCAAACCTTGATGAAAACCTGCTTTATTTCCTTCTGCCTTTACTCTCTCAGCTGAGAGGGGGTAGAGGAGACTCCATGAGCCCATAAACATGCCTGGTGTCTGCTCCTCTCCCTCCCCACAACTGTCCCCAGAGGCTGCTCTTCTGGGGACATTTTTTTCTCCCTCCAAGATGCTCTTGAAGTGGTTCTGAGTGAGAGAAAAGTAAAGACGAGCCAAAGAGCATATCTAGGAATTTCCCCTTTCTGGACCCTCACAGCTGTAAGGAAGTTTGCACATACATAGCTGCCATAGCTCTTCTTCATGGGCTGGGCAATATTATACAGCTTAAGAAGAGCTCTTAAGAAGAGGAAAGAAAAACCCTTCTAACTTCAAAGATGTTAAGGAAAAGTGTTTAAAGGATGAAAACATCTTGTGTGTAGCTAGATTAGTAGTCTTAGTCAGTTTTGACCCTGTTGAATTCTATTTTAGTTCCCTACACATGTCTTATAGTCTTCATGTGTGTTAGTTGCCTGGGCTGCCTTAAGAAAGCAGCAGCAGACTGGATGGCTACAACAACAGAAATTTACTTTATCACAGTTCTGGAGGCTAAAAGTCTGAGATCAAGGTCCTAGAAGGGTGAGTTTCTTGCAAGGCCTCTCTCTTTGGCTTAAAGCTGGGGGTCTTCTCCCTGTGCCTTCACATATGCTTCCTCAGGTAACTATCTGTGTCCAAATTCCTTCTTTTTTATAAGGACACCAGTCACCTTGGATTACGGTCCACCCTAATGACCTCATTTAGATTTAATTACCTCTTTAAAGACCTTGTCTCTAAATATACTCACACTCTGAGGTTCTAGGGGTTAGAACTTCAACATACAAATGGGAGGGGGGCCACATGATCTAGCCGATAACATTGTGTGCATGTGTTCAATGTATGAAGTACATTTCTATCCCTTTTAGAGGCCTAAGCAAAACTTTACTATTTTAAGAGTTATTTACTCAGTTTGATCCCTGGGTTGGGAAGATCCTCTGGAGAAGGGAAAGGCTACCCATTCCAGTATTCTGGCCTGAAGAATTGCATGGACTGTACAGACCAATTGCATGGTGCCTCAAAGAGTCGGACAGGACTGAGCAACTTTCACTTTCTTTCTCTTTCACTCAGTTGCTCAAGAGTTATTTATAAGTGGAATTCCCTGGAGGTCCAGTGGTTAGGACTCTGCACTCCCACTGCCAAGGACACAGGTGATCCCTGGTCAGGGAACTAAATTCCCACAAGCTGTGTGGTGTAGCCCAAAAATAAAAAAGAATTATTTGTAAGCCCCTCCTAGGTTCCAGACCCAGTTCTGATTATCATCAGAGGTAGCTGAGTTGAATGAGTTCTTGATGGTCACAGCCATCATTTTCTTGACACTGACATGATCATGAACCCCAAATGTTCTTTCCATTCACTTCCAAGCACGCATCTCAGGGAAAAGGAGTAGAGACCCCTCCCTACCCCAGACTTCCTGTAAGTTTCACACGGGGCCTAATAGCACTGAGGACATGGGAGTCAGCAAAACCTGCTGAACAGAACTGAGTTCTGCAATGCAGTGAGTTCGACACACTGAAGAACCAATTCATGCCAAACTGCCCTCTGTAAGATTTACCTTGGAGAAGGAAATGGCAACCCACTCCAGTACTCTTGCCTGGAAAAATCACATGGACAGAGCAGCCTAGCGGGTCACAGTCCATGAGGTCACAAAGAGTTGGACACGACCGAAGCGACTTTTAGCATGCGAGATTTATCTAGATAGCAAGTTATTTCAGATAATTTTGCTTTTTTGTCAGTAGCAACTTAGTTAATGCAAGATATGGGATGAGGACATTGAAAGATAAGGTACCAGCCTTGCATTTCAAAGTTCTAAATCAAATGATCCTTCTTAAAAAGCCACGAGGAGAGAGGTCACCTCTCCTCCCTCTTCTCTTAGACTTTTCCTTCCTTTTCCCCTCTCTCCTGACCAACCAGGAGCTCCCTGGGGCAACCACCACTGATACCCTTCAGCCCAGCTGGTGGTGCCAAGGGAAAGGAGTTTATAAGTCCCAAGCCTCTGTCCTGGCTATTGCTGGTGGCATCCTCAAAAGGGTGAATAATTACTGGTTCTGAAGAGCCCTGTACGCAGTTACTTTTCTTATAAAATATTAAAAGGTTTTCTGCCAAAATTCTTAATTAGAAGATACGGTGATATCACAGAATTACAAGACACAAAGGGATAGTTTCGGATTGGGAAAGAAGTGAATGTATGCTGCATCCCAGATCATCAACCTAATTTCCTTCCTTAAACTCTTCTCAGTGCCCGTGGCCAGCCAGTACAGTGTAATTAGGGTAACTGGGCCCACTCTTCTGACCATCCTCCTTTGATGTGCTTGAAAGGCAGAAGAGAGCGGAAGTTGCTGCATTCTGGTTAGCCTGTTTGATAAATAACGTAGCTGCAACACCCAAAGGCATAAACATTGATTTTTTTTTTCACTCCTTCAAAAGATGGCCTGCCCATCATTCTGGTCTCTGCAATTCCACACACACACACAAAATGCCTCACGCTACTTTCACATAGATTACTCAAAGAGGCATTGCTAATTTGCCTTAACTAAATGACTGGGCAGGACTAAGAGAGACAGATGACACGTCTTGAAAAAATCAAATACATGGTCCACAGTCTGCAACTACTAAACCCAGAAAGCGTCCAATCTTCTTCTGAGAGAATGCAGCAATGTCACTGACCAGCAAATCTTGGTCTGATGTGACACACGGCTATTGATAGTCCTTATTGATCCTGCCTGGTGTGAATATTCATATGTTTGGCTGCAGAAATGTTAATGTATTTGATTTGAGACCCTGCCTAGGGTGTTAGATAATACAGAATACATGCACTATATTACCTTTCTAAAAATATAAAAAAAATATTTTTTATATCCTGAATTCCAAAGTGCACCTGGCCCTAAGAGTTTCAGATATAGCATTAAGAACCTATAGTTTTAGGTAATAATCAATGGATACCCTAGATAAGTCAATACACCTACAGAGGACGCCTTTTTTAAAAAAAAAAAAAAAAAAATTGAATGTATTGAAGCAAAACAACGGGTTGCCTAATGTGGGTGTTACCCACCCCGAGCTGGGCTGGGGTGGCCTGGACTGCTTCTCCTTTCTCTGCTGTCCCAAAAGCCCTGTGTTGTTAGCAGTGGTCACTCCTGGCACAGCCTATGAAGGGGAATGGAGGCCCCAAAATATTTGCATTGAATAAATTAACTTTTGAAGATATTTATGTCTAACAAACGATAATCATCATTCTATCACAATGGTGATCTAATGAAAGCATCATTTGAAGCTGATGCACATACTCACTAGCAGTGCCCGAAGACAGTGCTGTCTGGTCAAGGGCAGCCCCTCACCCTGGATCATTAGTCTCATTTCCTTAGTCCTCTGCATACGCCTCGGTGACAGGGTGTGTAACCTCAGAGGACGCGAAGTCAGAAGGCTCTGTCTGGGGCCCTGTGCCCCTGGCCCAGCTGGAGGGCTGCTTGGGAGCCCCCAGGGAATTAGGATGAGAAGTGACAGTTACAGCCCTGCTGTTCCACATGTGGGTAATCAAGAGCTGTCTGTATGCAATACGGCAGAAGGAGAGATTGTTTCCAAGTTTCCATTTTAACATCTCAAACTGTCACATCACTGGTGATCTTCATTGAAGGTTTGACTAATAAATTCAGGTAGAGTGAAGATGCCAGCGCCTTAGAAGAGGCTAAGATTAGCATCAGAAATCGGTGGGAGTGACGCTGACTAGGACTGCCGAAGACATTTCTGCTTAATTAAAATCAATTCTTTTAACCCTTATTTGCTCTCATCTCCCGCAGCTACATGCAAAGGTCCTATAGCTAATTTATCTCATGCAGTGGATTAACACAGCTATCTCAGTGTTTAGAAGGAAATGGAAAATTATTTGTAGTGGCAAAAAGGAAACAAACCTCCCTAAATCCCATAGTACAGCACAGCAAATCCCCTCCATGGAAGAAAATGCAGCTATTAAAATGGATTAAAAACAGAACACAGAACAATATAGGGACATGGGGAATGGATTTGGTATAATGTTCAATGGAAGCCTAGAAAACAAAATACTTCCCAAATGATGAAGGTTGCAAACATTTTTCTTCTTTTTTTTTAAACTTTTTCTTCTGAAATAACTGTAGACTCAAATGCAGTTGAAAGAAGTAACATGGTGAGTAGGATGGGGGATGAGTGGGACAGAGGCTCAAGAAACAGGAGATATATGTACACTTAAAACTGATCCATGTTGTAGAGCAGAAACTAATACAACATTGTAATTATAACCCAATTTAAAAATAACATATATGTAAGCAAGATCCTACACACCCATCACTCGATTTCCCCAAACAGTAATGTCTTATATGACCCTAGTATAACAGCACAACCAGGAAACTGACAAAGACACAGTCCATCCACCTGATTCAGATTTCACCATTTTTATACACACTCCCTTGTGTGTGTGCACACTTCGTTCCATGGAATGTCACCATGTGTGCAGATTATGTGACCACTTTCATGGTCCAGATACAGGGCATTTCCATCATGAGAATGCCCTGAATTATCTACCCTTTTAGAGCCACAGCCACTTCTCTCCCCTTTGTTTTATTTTGTTTTAATGAGACAAAGATGTGGGCAAGACTTCTTTAGGATAAGGAAAATATTTTAACAACCTAATTTTTTAGATGGTGACATCTGTAAGTAGATTTTCCCTTTAGTCCAAAAAAAAAAATGTCGTTTGGGCAGTCAAAATCAAAACCAAAAAAGCCAAACAGTGTTATGTGGTGTCTGTCTATCCTCCAGGACTGGTCATCAAACTTTAAGTTTACAAGTTTGGGATTTTGGAGGGGGGTTGCAGTGGGGTTTTGCTATTGTGGCTATTGTTCTGCTTGTTCTTTCTTGTTTAACAATTGCACAGGGACTTTGAATAATAAACCCTGCTGAGCCCTGAATCAGTCTGGCCCAAAGGTACACAACTCAGTTTAGGGTTGAGCAGAGGCAGGTGGGGCTGGCTCAAGAAACTCGGTTCCTAACTCTGCTCCGAGCTGACCCAAGACTGAACTCCCACCTCCTCTTATTTAAAACTAAACAAGCCCCTCCTCCTCCCAAGGAATGCTCACTGAGGCTGGCTTTTATGGTCCTATGATTTATTTTAATGCCAGCAATTGTTTTATATCTAAGAGCATCCTAAATTATTCATGCATTACCCACATTAAAAGTGTCCTTTAAAAACTAGTACTACTGAGGCTTTTGTCTGACCCTCAGCTCCTTTCATTTTCCTAAGGATACAACGTGGGGCCTTTTCAGGGCTGGGGATAGTGAATCTGTACTTTGATGTCTATGAGGACGAGAGTTAGAAAAAGGAGGGCTCAGCTAATAAAGGGAGGGAAGAAAAGGGGGAAGATTTTTAGCCTCCCAGGGCTACAATCCTTCAGCCTCTGTGTAATCCCCTAAATTTGGAAAAGTTGATGTTCTGCTAAGAATTTTTCAGGACCCAGGTGACTTCTAAATGCTTTAAATGCTAAATGTTCACAATGATCATCCAGATTCTAGATCACTGCCAGTTACAGCCCCATATCATCAGGTAGAAAACACACCCACGGAACTTAGAAGGAAGGGCCTCTAACCCAGTGGCAGAACTGGGTTAGGCAGGCTGACTGGCTGACCATCTACCTGTCAGTCATGAAAGACAGAGACAATGCCAACACCGAGGGGCGCTGCTGCCTCGAGCTAACACCGGCCTGAGTAAGTGATCGTGACGGTGAGAAGTGTCAGAAGACCCAGTCATGCTCACTTGAGTAACAGGACTCCAGAGAAGCAAAAATAAGCTCATTCAAAGTGCCGGCACATCTAGAGTAACAGCGCCGTGATGCTAAGCGTACTCGGGTGAGACTGCTACCTTGGCACTCACTAATCACTATCACACTCATGTCCTGAGAAGAAGCAGGAGGAAAGGTTTTCTCCCCAAAGCCACGTTCAGTCAATTTCAGCCTTCAATTCAGCTCTTTTGGCTCCTTCTTAGACAAAAATGTCCGTCACCTGCTAATCAATAAGACTAGCTATGTCTCCACACACTCCCCACCCAACCTCCTGCTTTAAAATAAAGTGACTGCTTGGTTTAAAACCTTCTGGTGAATTCCATCACTCTTGGATTAAAATCCAAGCCACTGCCTGCTTCTCTGCCTCACAGGATGCTGTCCCTTCCCTCCTTGCTCTCCAGCCACACTGGTCTCTCTGTAGCTCAAAACACAAGCATCAACCCACCCCTCCTTGGGGCTTGGCATTGGGCCTTCCTCTGCCTGCAGCACACTCCCCATTTAGAATAGGGTCCCCTTTGCCAACTCGTTTCTCCTTCTCACAGCTTTTATGACTGTCACAAATGATCATTTGTGTCTCCCCACAACAGAAATGGAGAAGGATTTTATCTGCCTTAATCTCTGTGTGTCTTTATATGTAAAGCAGTGCCTGGACCATAAGAAGTCCTCAAAAAATATCTGTAGAATAAAATTAATGAATGCTTTTTGTGTGTAAAAAATGACACCAGTGACTCCATCACTAAGGATGGACTGAGCTGACTTGCCCAGAGGCGTGGACTGTGCTGAGCTATCATCCTCTGCTGGAGGGTTCCTGAGAACCAATGGTCCACTTCTGCTAAGAGTCCACGTCAGAGCTAGGGGGACAATATGAAAGAATGGGACAGAAAAACCAGATCTGCCTCATACGGAGATTAAACCTAAGACATCTCCATCTAATCTTGTAATGGACCACAATAGGGAAATCAGGCCCATGTTTTTAACATGGCTGTTTTCTTTAAATTCTGTATTGCCCACCAAAGCCAAAGAACCTTTTGGTTGCTTTTCTCACAAGTGAAAATAAAATTAACAGAGAGATAACAAAGTGAAGCTACATGCTGCAGAATAGCCTTCACTTTTTCTGGGAAAGGTGTCAGAGGGGCTCCACCTACCTGTCATGAGGAAAAGGAGTCCAGCCACGTGCTGGGTCAGGCTTTCCTCCCAGAAGAAGCTGACCGTGGCCACAATGCAGCCACAAAGCAGGACAGCCACAGCCATGCCCAGGAAGCCAGCAGTGATTCTTCTTAAATCTAATCTCAAATACAAACATTCAAAATAACAAGAAGGAGAGTTATTGAAAATTAGAGAATGAAGAGCTCTGTATACATTGTGAAAATTAATAAGTTGCATGGATAGGCATAGCGTCTACAGGGCCAAGGTGATTTAGGAAATAAACTTCCCAAGTATTTAGTAAGAGGACAGATGGGGTATAACCAATTGAGGTATCAACATCTGCCTTCTCTAAATCCATGGAAAAGTCCATACCAAGTAGAACTCAGACCAGAGGACACCAGGCAAGCAAGAGTTATAGATAACGAGTTACTTAACAAACTAAGAGTTTGTTTGCAAACAAACAAGGTTGTACTGAACAAACTGAAGAAGGTTTACAAAGGATCTTTATTATCCTGCAAAAAGCAACAGAAACCTAGGTCACCACCAACTGCAGTGACTGTAATTAATTTGACTTTGGGGAAAAAGTCTAAAAAGTCAGCTACAGTGAAACATGGTTTTACCTATGCAGCAAGGATGCCAATTATTTTATTTTTCAGTTATATTTCCTCCTGCCTATTTTCAAAAAGGATTTGAGAGAGTGAAAGCAGTTGTACCTAAAATGGGACCCAAGATGCACATATAAGACATCTGCTCATAAAGGCCCTCTCCCCTTAAACACAGGTCCTACCACCCAAGCATCCAAGTACTCAGGTTAAAAAAGGGCTGTTTTCATGGCCAACCCCACTGTATATGCAACTGTCAAGTTTGGTCTATCACAAAACCACCATGGTTGTGATCACTGGGCCAGGAGCCCAGCCCCTGCCCACCTTTTGGGCCATAACCAAGAGATTGACTGACTTCATGTACTTGGGTACACTGGGCTTCCCTGGTGGCTCAGATGGTGAAGAATCTGCCTACAATACAGGAGAGCCAGGTTCAACCCCTGGGTCAGGAAGATGCTCTGGGGAAGGGAATAGTAACCCATTCCACTATTCTTGCCTACAGAATTCCATGGACGGTGAAGCTTGGTGGGCTACAGTCCATGTGGTTGCAAAGAGTCAGACATGACTGAGCAATGAACACTTTGAATACTCTGATTGCCCACCCTCCTGTTATTTTCTTTTTCTATTTTCCTCTCTCCTTTTTTAAATTTGAATGAAGATAATTTTTAAAATTGTGGCTAAATTTCTTTGACCCCTCTTAAAGCAATAGATCCCAAACATAAGGCTGACCCTGAGACCAGTCAACAGTGCTGGGCAAGGTAGAGCACGCACACCTATGCGCATACAGAGCCCAGACAATAGGCACACCCTGCTGCGTGAATGCGGGCTGCTCTGCAAAGGTGCCCAGGCAGATACCACCTCCCTGTGTGTTCCTGGGGCTCCTGGGCAACTCAGGGTGGTGTATACAGGGTGGATTACGGTAGCTTCCAGTCTTGGCCTTGTCACACATGGTTCATCCCTTTCTTTCAAAAGCATTTCTTATTTCCAGCTCAGAGCATCTATATTGAATCAGGGCATTGCAGCCTAGAAGGGAAAGTGTATACATCACAGAGCTAGGGGTCACAAACACAGTTCATTTAAAGGGGCTGTTTAATATTACAGTGTAAGTCATTTTGAGACATTCGATGTCATCATAGCTCAGCCACCATAATCTCACAACCTCCTAAATTCCCTGTGATTCAAGTTTTATTTTCTATGGCCATTAAAACGTACACACACAAGCTTCAGATATAATCCACATGGGATTCGGATTAGTACCAGACATGTTAAGCTTATCTGCTAAACATGGTACAGATCACCAAGTATGACTGTCCTGGAAAGAGCCACACCTGAGACCGCTGAAAGCATCTTTCCATGAGAACCTCAAAGAGGATGAGGAGGACAACGCTCAACATGGTCTTGCTGGGCAGTGACAGGGTACAAACTCTTAGAGTAAAGAGACAAGGTTCTTTTTCAGGACCCTGTAATGATCTTTTCTCACCTAAAACCAATGACTATGTGGCTTTCTGGATAGATGATTAAGGCAAAAAAACCCTAAACATGCTCAAAAGTAATTTTAAGAACACTTAGATAAGGCTCTAACTAAGGTCTGTTGAGAAATGACCATTAAGATCAGCCAGCCAAAAATAATTTTTAGGAATTTTCAGATTTATTAAGAAATAAACCACATTTAAGCCAAGGACTTTCCAAGTTCTAAATGTGCCAATCACAATATTTATAATATTATACCACTGCCGTGGGCAGTATCTTAAGAGCTTCCATTTATGTGTTTGAGATTCAAAATAGAGCCCTTTGATCTGCAGAGAGATTTTACTTTGCAAAATGAAACTCTGCCTTTGTAGTGACTTTGGTCGCCAAACAAGATCACTGAAGTCCTTGCACTGATTGCACTGGAAATGACAATGTCAACCTCTGAGTGGGGTAAACACTAAAAAGAATTAGGCCTAGCTGGTGTTTTTGTTTTTGTTTTTGTTTTGCTTTCCTGGGTTATCTATCCCTAGGCAACGTGAATCAATAGTTTTCAGGTAAATATCAGTTTCTTTGGTGTCACATTGCATGATCCTTTCTAGACTTTCACATTTTCCTAACAGTAACAAAAGAGTTCCTGCCATCAAGATGTGGAGGTAACAGACATCTTCTGAGAAAATTATAACATACACTCATAAAGATATTTGAACAGACACACCAAAGTCCGAGATAGAAATGGTAACTAAAATGAATATTGGATAAACAAAACAAAAATAAGAGCACCTAAGGTATAATCTCCTGGGCTCACTGAGACAATTGCCAGATCAGGGCCTTGTACCCCATGACTTGCTAAAGGAAACACCCAGGATGTGGCTTGTATGCAGATGCCACCAGGACAGACAAGCTCGCTGCACTGTCTCCCAGAGCCCCACGCCTGACTCTCACACGTCCGATCTGCAAACAAGCTGTGACCTCGGCACGGTGAGATGACCCTCTGAGTCTCTGCCCAAGTCAGATGGGGCCCAGAGGCCCACGCAGGATCAGCACAGCATCTTTCAGTCCAGATCTGAAAGGGCTGGTGGGAATGCTTTTTGTTCAGAAAGACATCGCTTCCTCTCTGACCCTTTCCCAGAAATACTCACGAAGCAGGTGCCATTCATCTTGCTGGATTGTCTTGGTCAAATTGAAAGGGATGTTTCGTAAGCGGATTGGCTGAGAAAAGTGGTACTTGATAGCTGTACATCGCTGTGCAATACCTTGAAGGAAATAAGAAATGTGAGCTACTAGTTTGTGCATTTGTAATAGAATTCTGGAAACTGAAGGCAGGATAATGCCTCCTAAACTGGCTTGAAGGGACAAGGGAGAAGAATCTATTGATTACTCTCATTAATAGAGACAAGTCAAAGCAGGACAAACCCAAAACATGAAATCATTTTTAAATCATGTTTCTATATTTGAATGTATTAAATTTGATAAGAATCTAAACTCCCTTAATTGTTTTTTCAACACTGAATTTGTGTTAATTAAACACAAAACTCCTTAAGGAGAAATGGCCTAAAAGTATACAGAGGATTGGGGGAAATCAGCTTGGAATGTTAACACAGGTAAATTTCATGCATCCAAATCTGATCCAACCTCAAACTCTCAAATGGGCTGAATCAAAAAATACATCTGGAAGTGTGTTATTTGTAAACCAGAAGACATTTTTCCATCAAGAGCCTTCCACATGATGGTTTAAGTGGTAATTAGGTCTCCAGACAACCCACAAGAGCCTAACTAGCCCTAGAGTAGCTGATGTTAATTCCTTAATACAAATTTTATTGATCTGAATTCGAGGTCCTAAGAGAAAGGGTGATATTTAAAGAAGAAAGAAATGTGTTTCCTCCCTTTTCTGGTTGTTTGCATAATATTTTGAAAGGGGAAAGTACCCACTACTTTATCTAGCAACTTCTACATTCCCTTCCAATCCATGCTTTTATTGCATAGATTAACACAGGCCTATTTTTCCCCTAAAATTTGCTGAATCCAACAAAAGTATCTATCTTCCTTTCAAATTAAAATAAAACAAAACTTTGTTCTTTCCTTGTAAATCACTGTGATCAGTTGTTTGGATAAATGCAAACTGATTAGATTAACTTTTAAAGAGCTGTGAGTAAATGTTAATCCTTTAACTCAGGCAGCTGTTAAAAAAAATTCTCATAGATGCAAATAATCTCTAATTGGTAGACTTTGAGTAAATGTAATAATAAAGTGAAAATTTTTTAAAGATCAGACATTGAAAAGGGAGATTAATATTTGAGCATAGTTAATATCATGAGCCAGTTAGCCCCTAATATGAAGGCACCTACAGGATCATCTCTCATAAATAGTTTCTCAGTCATTAGTGTACATAAGAATCACCTGGGGAGATAGTTTAACATGCAGACCCTGGACCTCACCAAAGATACTCTGAATCAAAAGATTTGGGATGGAGCCACAAACCTGACTTTTAACAAACATCCCAAGTAATTCTGATACAGGCAGCTGAAAAACACTACCCAACACTATCTCTGCTTTTTGGAAGATTATTTTTCTTTTCCTTATGAAACCACAGATTCTCCAAAAAGCTCAAAGCTCTCTTTTATTTTTCTTTTTGGTTGTGAGGTCTAAAAGACATATAAGTTCAGTGTTTATATATGTTATGTGTTTATAAGTCAGAAAATCCCTGTGCTTACAAAGAACAAATGATCTGGGCTGAGAATAATAATAGATAACAGACTGAAAATGTATTAATGGTTTACATTTATGATTTTCAAAATTATCATTCTACTTGATACTCATCCTTGGGCTAACTTTGAGGCTCTGTGTAAGCAGGAACTGAAGGGCTAGAGGAGGAGTTGAACGACGTGCCCCAACACACCCGCGGCCCATCAGCAAAGACTGGCGACTTACTGGTTCTAGGCAGTTAAGGACATTTCTGTATAGTCATTAGCTTCCCACTAAGCTAGTCAAGCAGAGACTTCAGGGCCCACATATGACGAAGGATACAGACTTCACAGAATTAGTTCAGTAGAGTCACTAAACAAAAAAAAAAACAATGACACAAAAAGTAACAACAAACTCTGAGCAGGAGGGAGAATCTGATTTCCAGAATTGCTATATAATTTTAAATGCCCAGTTTCAATTAAAAAGTACAAAGCAAACACAGAAAAGGAACATATGACTCATACGTAGGAAAAAAAAGTTAGTCAATAGCAATTATCACTGAAGAAGCCCAGACCCTGGATTTACCTAACCAAGACTTCACAATTCAAAGTTTTGTTTCTTGGTTTTTGTTTTCTGTTTTTAACACACCGCCAAACATGTGAGATCTTAGTTCCCCAACCATGGATTGAACCTGTGCCCCCTGCAGTGGAAATGTGGAGTGTTAACCACTGGACCACCAGGGAAGTCCCTAACCAAGACTTTAAATCAAATGTTCTAAATATGTTAAAAGAATTAAAGGAAACCATGTCCAAGGAACTAAAGGCCAGTGTGAGAAGGATGTCTCACCAAACAGAGAATATCAGTAAAGTGATGAAATGTATGAAAAGAAAAATAAATAGAAATTCAAAAGTTGAAAAGTATAGTAACTGAAATTTTAAAATAGGGGCTCAACAAAGTTTTAAACAGGCAGGAAAAATAATCAGTCAACTTGAAGATAAATCAATTGATATTACCCAGTCTGAGGAATATAATGGGAGTCCCAGAAAGAAGGAGAGGGAAAAGGGACAAAAAAAGTATTTGAAGAAATAGTTGTCAAAATTTTTCCAAATTTGATAAAAAACATGAATCTATACATCTAAAAAGTTTGATGAAGTAAAAAAGGACAAACTCATATTCAGACACACCATCATCAAACTGTTGAAAGCCAAAGATGGAGACTTGAAAACCACAAGAAAAAAAGCAATGTATCATATGTAAGGACTCCTCAAAAGATTAGGAGCTGATTTCTCACCAGAAACCATGGAGGTCAGAGGGAGTGGAATGACATATTCAAAGCACTAAAAGAAAAGTTGTCAACCAAGAATTTTAAATGCAGCAAAGTTATCCTTCAGAAATGAACAGAAAGTGCAGACATTTCCAGTTAAACAAAAACTGAGAGAATGTGTCACTGGCAGGCCTGCCCTATAAGAAATAGTAAGGGAAGTCCTTCAGGCTGAATGAAATAACAGTAACTGAATCCACACGGAGAAACAAAAACAACAAAAACATCTGTAATGTTACAAAACAGGGACACATAAATGGAATTACATTAAATATAAATAGACCAAACATTTCAACAAAAGCAGAGATTGCGTTATAGATAAAACAACATGATCCAACTATCTGATAGCCACTAGAGACACACTTTAGAGTCAAAGACACAAGTAGGCTGGAAGTAAAAGATGGAAAAAGATACACCATGAAAATAGTCACCACAAGAGAGATGGAATAGCTATACTAATATCAAACAAAATTAGACTTTAAGACAAAAACTGTTACTAGAGACAAAGAAAGACAGTTTATAATGATAAAAGGGTCAACTCACTAAGAAGATATAACAACTTTAAACACATTTTATCCGCTTACCAACAAAGCCCCAAAATAGTCCAAAAAACTGGCATAATTAAAGGAAGAAATAGACAATTCAACAATAATAGTTGGAGACTTTAGTACTCCACTTTCAATAACGGTAGAACTGCAGAGAGTCAACAAATAAACAGAAGATTTGAACAACACTATAAACCAACTAGACAAAACAGACATCTACAGAACACTCCACCAAACAGCAGAATCTATGTAATCTTCAAGCGTACGTCAGACACTCCCCAGCACACACCATATTTTATGCAATAAAATAAATTTCAATGCATTTAAAAGTCATACAAAGTATGTTCTCTGACCGCAATATAATGAAATTGGAAATCAATAACAGAAGGAAATTTTGGAAATTCAGAAATTTTTGGAAATTAAGTAACACTTCTAAACAATGAATGAGTCAAAAAGGAATTACAAGGAAAGTTTAAAAACACTTTGAGATTAATGAAAACAAAATCACAGTATGTGAAAATCTATGAGATGCAGCTAAAGCAGTGCTTAGAGGGAATTTACACCTGTAAATGCCTACATTAAAAGAGAAAGTCTCAAATCAGCAGCCTGACTTTCTATCTGAAGAAACTAAAAAGAGAAGAACAAACTAAACCCAAAGCAGGAGAGATTACATAATTAGGGTAGAAGTAAATTTAGTAGAGACTAGAAAAATGAGGAAAGTTTTTTTTTAAAAATTGATTCTTTGAAAAGATTAATAAAATTGAAAAATCCTTATCTAGACCATTCAAGGCAAAAGGAGAGAAGACTTGAGTTACTAAATTCAGGAATGAAACAGAAGACATCACTTTACAAAAACAAAAAATAGTAACAAGAGAATACTGTGAAAAAATTATATGTCAACAAATTAGATGCTACAGATTATATGAGAACTTCCTAGAGAGACACAAATTACCAAAACTAACTCAAGAAGAGATAGAACATATAAACAGATCAATATCAACTAAAGAGCCTGAGTTAGTTATCAACTTAGTAAAAAAAAAAATTTCCACAAAGGAAAGTCCAGAACCAAAGAGCTTCACTGGTGAACTTTACCAAATGTTTAAAGAAGAATTAACCATGTTTCATAAACTCTTAAAAAAAAAAAAAAGAGGAGGGATAAATTCCCAAATCATTGATGAGGCCAGTTTTGCCCTGATACAAAAAACAAAGGCATTACAAGGAAAGAATATTACAAAACATTTCTTATAACTACGTATTCAAAAGTCCTCAATAAAGTACTAGCAAACCAAATTCACCAACATATAAAAAGGATAGAACATCATGACCAAATGCAATTTATGCCAGGATGGTAAGGTTGGTTCAACATAAGAAGATGAATTGATATAATATGCCTTATCAATAGAATGAAGTGTAGAAACCACCTCATAGATGAAAAAAAAAAGCATTTGTCAAAATTCATTTGATACTCACCAATTCCCCTAAGAACTATATATAAAATAGGTATTATTAACTCCATTAGGTGGGAAGAAAAATCTGATGCTTACAAAGGTTAAGTGACTAGACCAAAGCAATAGTACAAAGTGCAAAGCAATAACCAAGCTTTAACATATACGATGTCACCAAAACTTTGCATAATGCTCACTCAGGAAAGTTAGGAATCCTTACTCTTTTAGAAATGCCTCTTAATTCTGTGGGTAGGGATATCTGTAGTTAGTTTGTTTTCATGGAAAGGCATTTTATTTTAAACACAGGAGTGTATACATGTCAATTCCAAACTCCCAATCTATCCTTTCCTCTCACCTTTCCCCCCTGGTAATCATAAATTCAAGAACTGTAGTTATTAAATGAACTGTCAGTTTGAAGTGAAAAACAAATTTTTCAGCTTAGTACAAGCATATGCTCTTTTGGAAACAAACCTGATACCTAAATTGAGGCTTCTGTCTGTACATTATCCATACCTTTCAACACACATTATTCAGAGACTGGATTGGCTCATGGCTGACTCAGTGGCTTCATCCTTCCTGCATCTCACAGAAGCTGCTTAAGGCTAGATATGGGGTTGGACTGGGAAGAAATTCTCTCAGACTCAGAGGGCTGGCCTTCTACCAACTCCTATGCTGAGGAAATGTTTGGTCCCTTGCTAAACATCATGACTAATACTCTCAGAGCCCATCTCCTCCTCCACCCCTGCTGGAAATGGGTGTGATCCCAGGGGGCAGAGGCATAGCAGAAAGGAGGCGGGCGGCCAGCCCAGGGTTCTTCTGCTCCCCACACGTGCCAGGAATGAGGTAAGCAGTGCACATGCAACCAAATTACCTTTCCTTCCCCAGGAGGCTTACAGGCTAAATTTAAACTGCCGAGAACTCTGAAATGAGAAGAAAAAGGAAGTGGGGAGAGTGACAAGGTCTGAATGGAGCATCTAAAATCCCAAAGATTAGGAGTATGATGGGGAACCCAGAGCAACTTCCTTGAGTCTGCAAGAAAATGCTCTACAGCCCCGGAGTTACACTCCCTTGAAAGATTATTTGAGATTTCAGGCAGAAGTCAGGGTAAAGATGGACTAAAGGACAGACAGCAGTAGGGTCAGAGGCTGCCATTAGCTCTTTTATATCCTTTAAACATTTGTTCCACCGTCACAGCAGAAAGTCAAATCGATTTGAAGAGGAAAGTATATTATTAAGTTCTGGCTTCCTATAGCACACACGAAAAACTGACAAAATGAAACTTCACAAAAATCACACAGGAAAAGACCTGTAGTTGCTTGATGGTTTGCTAAAGACAAACTAAGTTTCTTTTGATAAAAAGACAAGAATACGTATATACATAGAGGGTCAAGATAGAAGTTCCATGAGATGTATTGAAGAGTGATACTCTGAAAATCCACAAGGAGGCATTAGATGCAAATTTTTTCAAAGCCATGCATGCAAACTTTGAAATTAACTGGCTTTCCGGGCTTAGAGAGCAATGAATCTTGTTCTCTGGAAAGGAACACAAAAAGCATGAGATCATAGCACCAGATGGCATCACACAATGGGGGGAAGAGACACGCAGGGGGTTGAAAAGAACGACTCGTGGTCTATATTTAGTGATTAATTAGCTTCTTAAAGGGCCAATAGAGCCACTCTAATGATGATACAAACCACAGAATAAGATATATAGACTATGCTGCACAAGGGTTAAAAATGGGGCTTAGGGGCTGGTGAATTTCTGTTGTTTCTGATGCTTAAGAGAAATGAATCAAATTCTGAGCTAAGTTACAGAAACTCACATTCTAGGTTAAATGACTGAGAAACAGCAGAAGATGCTGTAAAAAATCATCAGAGTCAGTGACGAGGCAGTACATGCAGTGGCTAAAGGCCTTGCAGTCAGCCAGACTCAGATTTGAATCCCAGCTGTATGGTTTTGGGCAAATTACTTAACCTCTCTGAGACTCAGTTCCCTCATCTGTAAAAGAGTGGGAGCAATGGCAGATATTTCATGGGGTTATTGTGAGAAACAGAGAGATGTAGCACAGGATGTGGCCCACTCTGAGGCTGAGGAAACATTGGCACTGGATTATGAGTTCTCTCTCGGCATCCGCCCATGTTCACCACCAGAGCAATCAGACACACCAGGAGTCTGAACCCTAAATGAGCATTGCACATCAACCCAAGTGCACAGAGGAATACACACACTCATGACACCTGACTCTACAATGGTCTAACCAGTGGCTCTCCTGTTACCGCTCCTCTTTCACCACCTCACAAGACTCCTATCGAATCTTCACTTCACCCCTGAACAGCTGGCTAACTGGCCACTTTGCGACTATTTCCCCACCTTCCACCCCATCCTGCATGTCACTCTTAGATAAACCTTCTGTGTGAAGGTGTGGGGCCTCTGGAGCCTTAGATGCCCATCTGTAAGATAGGATATGAAAACCTTTATGATTATTGCTATATCCACCTGCCTTTCACAGTATCATGAACTTACTATGTTTCTTTAAATTGATAACTCTACCAAAGACTTTGACTGTGTGGATCACAATAAACTGGAAAATTCTGCAAGAGATGGGAATACCAGACAACCTGCCTGCCTCTTGAGAAACCTGTATGCAGGTCAGGAAGCAACAGTTAGAACTGGACATGGAACAACAGACTGGTTCCAAATAGGAAAAGGAGTATGTCAAGGCTGTATATTGTCACCCTGCTTATTTAACTTACATGCAGAGTACATCATGAGAAACACTGGGCTGGATGAAGCACAAGCTGGAATCAAGATTGCCGGGAGAAATATCAATAACCCTCAGATATGCAGATGACACCACCATTATGGCAGAAAGTGAAGAAGAACTAAAGAGCCTCCTGATGAAAGTGAAAGAGGAGAGTGAAAAAAAAACTGGCTTAAAGCTCAACATTCAGAAAACTAAGATCATGGCATCTGGTCCCAACACTTCATGGCAAATAGATGGGGCAACAGTGGAAAATGTCTGTCTGTATTTTTTGAGGCTCCAAAATCACTGCAGATGGTGACTGCAGCCATGAAATTAAAAGACACTTACTCCTTGGAAGGAAAGTTATGACCAACCTAGATAGCATACTAAAAAGCAGAGGCATTACTTTGTCAACAAAGGTCCATCTAGTCAAGGCTATGGTTTTTCCAGTAGTCATGTATGGATGTGAGAGTTGGACTATAAAGAAAGCTGAGTGCAGAAGAATTGATGCTTTTGAACTGTGGTGTTGGAGAAGACTCTTGAGAGTCCCTTGGACTGCAAGGAGATCCAACCAGTCCATCCTAATGGAGATCAGTCCTGGGTGTTCATTGGAAGGACTGATGTTGAAGCTGAAACTCCAATACTTTGGCCACCTGATGGAAAGAGCTGACTCATTGGAAAAGACCCTGATGCTGGGAAAGATTGAGGGCAGGAGGAGAAGGGGAAGACAGAGGATGAGATGGTTGGATGGCATCACCGACTCAAAGGACATGGATTTGGGTGGACTCTGGGAGTTGGTGACGGACAGGGAGGCCTGGTGTGCTGCAGTTCATGGGGTTGCAGAGTCGGACATGACTGAACTGAACTGAAGTGGGACACAGTTTTCTTGCCCACTGTAACACTGTATTTGTTTTAGAATCCTGTACTTATTTGAAAACAAGGTGCCTTGCACAAGGTAGGTGCCATATAATTGTGTAATGAATAGCTTTGAAGCTGTGTCAATGTAGCAGCTTCCACATTTAGGCAAACAGAAGATAAGAACATTTCTAGGGGACTCTGAGAGCAATAAGCTCAAAGTTTTCATTGTCCAACTCTGTCCTGCTCCTTCCAAGACTATACCATACTCAGCTTCCCCCTGAGTCAAGCCCAGGTTACAAGCCCCTACCTTCTGTCCCTGACCCCAGCTCACTCACACTTACCTGTAACTGGTCCCCAGTGGCTCCCCTCACCCCTCCCAGACATGTCTCATCTCCTCCTATACCTGCACCCTTCCCCTTAGAACAGCCCACAACCCACTAAACCCTCCAGGCTCAAAGTCTTCATTCAAAAAGTCTTCTCTGAGCACATGGCCCATGCAGCTCACCCCCTTCTCTGGCTTTATTTTGATGTTCAAGGCTGAGCCACACAATCTAGCTCTAATCACTCAGTCTTTATTTCCTAACAAGTCAGCAAGTCTGCCTCTCCCGAAAATCTGAAATTCCTTAAGGGCCAGACTGCGACTTCCCTTCTGGGTCTGTGACGTTTAAGAGGTCCATCAGCCACAGCTGTTGACGAATGCAGTGTAACTGACACTTCGGGTCCTCGAGCAGGTGAAAGGGTTGCTGAACAGTGTGCATGGTTTCCTAAAACATTTCAAAAGCAACTTGGAATTCCACAATTGGCCCGTGGGCAGAAAAATGAAGAACTCTTTCCCCAACAGCTCTATCTACACACATCCCAGGTTAAAAGGAAAGATCAACTGTGGGGTCACAGGGCAGGGTGGCCACCATGTTCTTACCTAAGAGATTTAATTTCAGAGGAAGTCAGGTGCTAAACAGAAAAAAGGAAAGAAAGGTTTTCCTCATCACCTCCTTGAATCAGCATGAACAGCTCTCACTTAGATAAATAACTAAGTATGGTAAGCCAAGTAGCTTAAAGCTGACTTTTAAGCCCAAAATGACCAAAACCAGTCCTGAAGGGCAAACCCATCGTGAAGTGTCCAGAACTGAAGGGAGAAAGATATAAAATCAGTAAACCTATAGTGTTGCTGTCCAGTAGAAATGGAACGCAAGTCACATAAATAATTTTAAATTTTCTAATAGTCACATTATAAAAATAAACAGGGGATATTAATTTTAATATATTTTTACAAGTAATCAAGATTTTGAAAATTATGAATGAGATAACTGACGTGCTTGTTTTTTACACCAAGTCTTCAAAACCTGGTGTTTGCTTTTCCCTTATGGCACATCTCCTTTTGGAAGTCTTTCAAGCACCCATAAGTCTCGTGTGGCTGGTGCCTCTTGTACTGGAGAGAGGAAGTTTCCAGATGAAGGTGAATAAGACTCTATAAAAGCAACTAAGAGCAAGAAGGTTGGATACTGGAAGTGTCTGAAAGATGTGAATGTTACTCTTTGCTTAAACTCTTTCTCTACAATATACTAGCTTGTTCTGCTATAATTACTTATGATTAACACTAGTGGAGCATCAATTTCTTAGCAGTGTGGAATTGTCTTTGTGTTCACTCTATTGGAGCCGGACAGCCTGGATTTGTACTCTGGCTTCACCACTCACTAGCTGTGTGCCCTTGGCCAGTTACTTAACCTCTCTAGGCATCAATTTCTTCTGTTGTAATATATAGACAATGACAGTTCATCTATCTCACAGAGGATTAAATATATAGTACTTACACAACACTTAGGTAATACTATTAGTGCAGTTATTATTACTATTGTTAATACTACTACTGTTACTACTTCTACTGCTGCTATTTTGCACAAACCCAGGCAACCACACTATTAAAGGTAAGACTCAGGTGAGTTCTTTGAACTGTAGTAAACACAGGATCTCTGGGGTTCAATGCCAGAGGGAAGGTTCAGTGCCAAGTCTGATGGATTCAACCTACTGCAGAGATAGTGAACACCAACACACGAAATTTTTTTTAAAAGTGACCGTGAGAAAACCAGAAATAATACTGGTCAAACAGGCCCAGTCCTGTGTAAAGGTGGACACTGTCACTGAGTTAGGGTGATGACTGGTCTGCTGACTTTAACTTTCCTTTAACTTAGTTATGTTGCTGGGTCTAAAACATAATAAAATATTTAAAACTTGCAAAACAGGGATTCTCAGTTTCGAACCATCATGGCACACCATCAGGGATGTGTCTGGTGGCTTGGGGATATACAATTAGAGGCTGAAGAGAGGATGTGATTTTCTGTGGCTTATGCGGGATGTTAGCCCAGCTGGACACTCTCTACCGCTCTCTCTTTCTCCCTTCCTTCCTCCCTCCCTCCCTCTTCTCTTCCCTCCTCTACCCCCTCTCTCTAGCAGCAGATGAGAGAACTGAAATGTAGAGACAGGTCCTGGCCTCTTTTTGTCCATCTCAGAGGTGCCAGTATGGGAAACGGGTGAGTGATTACACCACTGGAGAGAAGGCAGATGCACTAGTAACCGATACCCCCTCCCTCGCCCTGTTCCCTGAGCCCCGGCTCATGTGAAACCAAATACAGCCATCAACTAGTGGATACAGGAGCATCACACACTGTGGTATTTTCCCTTCCACCCACAGGGGATACCATGTTGCAGGGACAGGCCAACAGTCATTTCTAGTTACTCTTGCTCCGGTCACAACATGCCGACCTCAAAGAGATCAATACAGTCTGGACAATAGCTGTCTTAATAGTACCTGGGTCTGTTGTTAATACATACTTGAAGTTAAAATCTCCTGGACTCAGGAAGGCATCCAAACAGTCAGGGTGGGAAGCAAATATAAGCTGTCTTCCCTCTGCAGTCCCCAGGACTTTTTCAATTCACGTGAATGTCAATGAGTATATATATTTTAATGAGAAGGTTAAACCTTTACACTCTAAATATTGGGAGAAACTTGGGAATATGCGGTTTTTTGTGTGTGCATTTAATACATGTGTATAAGAAGCAATATGTGCAGTACTATGCTCAGTCACTTCAGTCATGTCCTACTCTTTGTGACTCCATGGACTGTAGCCCGCCAGGCTCCTCTGTCAGTGGGATTCTCCAGGCAAGAATACTGGAGTCAGGTGCCATTCCCTTCTCCAGGTGATCTTCCCGACCCAGGGATCAAACCCACATCTCCTGCATCTCTGCATTGCAGGCTGATTCTTTACCTGCTGAGCCACCTGGGAAGCCCCACAAAGAAGCAGCATGCAAGAGTGAAAACCAGAATATCAGCTTTGGAACCAGCACACTGTGTAATTTAAACAACACACTTGACTACCCTGAGCCTCCATTTCCTCATTTGTAGAACAGAGGTGATACAATCTCACAGATCTGTTCACGAGGGTCAAACGGGGTCACATACAAGGAGTGCTCTAACACTGCCTAGCCCATAACTGATGCTTCATAAAGGCCAGTATCCATTCACACCCCTCTCTTCCTGCCCTCTTCATAAGCAGGACCATTACAGTGTGAGCCCTGACCTGAGAGATGGCAGGAATTTCATCCTCATCACTTGGGAAAAAAAATACTGGCTGAGTGTCAGTCACTACCTTTTGCCATCAAGAGTCAATCACCTCATCATTTATTCTTTATTTCACTTACTCATTCATTTCACAAACATTCATTTAGCAAGGGCCCTTTAGATGGAGAACCTGCTTTCTGAATCTAGAACATGGTTCCACAAAAACTGAAAACTAACAAAAGGAAACCAAACTACAGCTCTAAAAGGGGAAAGGGGGAGAGAGCAGAGGATGAACGGGGAGAGAGGGAGCAATCTCCCACCTGCCACATGATGACCTATAAATACTGATGACTTTAGCAATTCCCCAACCACTCAAAAAAGAGCAACTTTCTGGAGAAAAAGCTGCCTATTGTAGAGTGGGTTGGCAGTGTCCCAGGGCAAAATATCCTTAAAAACAATGCACTCTTGGCCCTTTACAGGTGCTTTCATAGAATTCTTCAAATTGAGCTACATTTTCAAAAGTTTGCTTCCTCCGTGAAGATAAGCCCTGGATCGAGCTGAACTGACTAATTGCTACTATACATGGAGATAAGGAAAGCAATGTTTGGTAGAGCTAATTTATGAAAATATAGACAAGGGCAATAGCTCAGCTCAGACTGTGAAAAAAATCTAAACACATTTACTACCATGAACAATGTTCTCATGTCCCCTTCACCAGATGGGCTGCTGGATTTATGCTGGGATGTGTCACAGACACACATCAAGATAAATGGAAATTAGAAGCCCCTTTAAAACCAGCCCTTAGGATCTCAAGAGAGAGCCTGTTCTATTACTGGCTTGATTACTGACAGGGTTGTACTCTTGGGCTTTGATAGATGATTGAAATCAATTTCAAAGAACAATACAAACTATTTTAAAACAATATTATCAACTTTTTCTGAGTAAAGATCAAGGCTAAGTGCTTGGATGTAATCTCAAAAATGACAGAATGATCTCTGTTCATTTCCAAGCAAACCATTCAATATCACGGTAATCCAAGTCTATGCCCCGACTAGTAACGCTGAAGAAGCTGAAGTTCAACAGTTCTATGAAGACCTACAAGACCTTCTATAATTAACACCCAAAAAAGATGTCCTTTTCATTATAGGGGACTGGAATGCAAAAGTAGGAAGTCAAGAAACACTTGGAGTAACAGGCAAATTTGGCCTTGGAGTATAGATGAAGCAGGGCAAAGGCTAATAGAGTTCTGCCAAGAGAAGGCACTAGTCCTAGCAAACACCCTTTTCCAACAACACAAGAGAAGGCTCTACACATGGACATCACCAGATGGTCAACACCAAAATCAGATTGATTATATTCTTTGCAGCCAAAGATGGAGAAGCTCTATACAGTCAGCAAAAACAAGACCGTGAGCTGACTATGACTTAGATCATGAACTCCTTATTGCCAAACTCAAACTTAATTGAAGAAAGTGGGGAAAACCATTAGACCATTCAGGTATGACCTAAACCAAATCATACCTTATGATTATACAGTGGAAGTGAGAAATAGATTTAAGGGACTAGATCTGATAGACAGAGTGCCTGATGAACTATGAATGGAGGTTCGTGACATTGTACAGGAGACAGGGATCAAGACCATCCCCAAGAAAAAGAAATGCAAAAAAGCAAAATGGCTGTCTGAGCAGGCCTTACAAATAGCTTTGAAAAGAAGAGAATCAAAAAGCAAAGGAGAAAAGGAAAGATATACCCATTTGAATGCAGAGTTCCAAAGAATAGCAAGGAGAGATAAGAA